>NW_021604719.1:3061849-3098896 GCF_004785775.1 Grammomys surdaster
GGGAAGGAGGGAGGGAGGGAAGGAGGGAGGGAGGAAGGGAGGGAGGGGAGGAGGGAGGGAGAGAGGGAGAGAGGGAGAGAGGGAGAGAGCACCAGAGTTGGCTTTTTAAACTTCAAAGACCCCCAACACCACCTCCCAGTGACATACATCCTCCAACAAGGCCACATCTCTTAGTCCTTCCTGAACAGATTCAGATATATGAACCTATAAGGGTCATTCTTTCTCAAACCACTATACTGAGTTAATGATTTTTTTAAACGCTCAATTTTTGATGTATTATATGGCAAATGTCTGTCAAGAAAGACAATCTAATTGAAAGCCCTTTGAAATTGTTGGTGATGTTTAGGGGTGTGAGGAGATCTGGAGATTTGAGAATACCCTTCTGATAAAATTGTGGTTACCTATGGGTTTACATTAGTGTTAGTGATGACTTTCAGATAAATTGCATACTTGTGACTTAGCCTCAGAAATTTTTACTAATTACCTGGTATTAGCCTGCATAAAGGCATATTAAAACTCTTTCTGATGAACTCACTATGAGGCTAATGCTGCAAACACAGGCTTTATTTTTTATATTTATTTATTTACCTATTTATATTTTATTTTTTAAACGAGCAATGTACTTCTATACTGCTTTTCAAAACTTCAGAATAAAGTTGATGAGGAGAGTATTCCCTGTAGCTTAGTCCTTTGTGTTGTCTTGTAATGGCCACCAAGTGTCACTCATGTTCTTTCTTCTTCTTCTAAAAATATGCTGATAGCCAAAGCGACCCTTAGTCTTAATCCCATTCTTTCTAGTTCCAATTAATACTACACTTTACTAGGTTACTTGTTTTGAGTTACCTTAACCACTCAGAGCTGCTGGTTTGGGTCCATGACATGAAGAGGAAAGAGAAGGGGCACATTGACATGATGGCTGTTGGCCTTTGTGTCTTGTCATCCAGGCAAGCTGGGTCACCTTGCTTATTTCTCACTCGGCAGAAATCACTCCAACATCCCTCTTTGCAGGTGACCATTCAGACTCAGCCCCTGGTAGATTCCTGTTGATAGCAACAAACTGCTGGTTATTTATAGCAGGGGACATATATAATTGCAAAGGGGTGAAACAGATGGGAACTCAATTTTCTCATGTCTAAGGCAAATTACAGAAGCAAAATACAAAGTATACTATTGAGAAATAAATGTATTGTTTTAAGGAAACAGACTTTGTCAGAATCTTACTGACAAGACACAGAAGTGTGCAGAATTATCATCCTTTTAGGTTTTAGCCTCTAGTTTATTGAGGTGGGCAGAGTGGGAATCAGTAAAGCTGTTTGCAGTGAGAGAGAGTCGGGGTGGGAGGGGAGTGGATGTTATTACAAATAATAGCCTAGAGTTCATTTGAACTTAGGTTGGAATATGCTTTTTTAAAAAATTCCTTTTAAAGCTCTTTGAAATATACATCTTTAATTAAAATAAAACTCCATCACTGCCTCTTTCCCTCTTCCTCCCTTTGTTCCCTCCCAGGTACACTCTCTTCAATTCTTCTCAGGCCCACACATTCTCAAATAGATAGTTTCCTTTCTTTGATTATTAGTGTTACCTACTTAATCATACAAGTATGTATATGTATGGACAAATATGTAACTACAACCTGCTGGGTTCATTTTTGTTTTAAATAAGAGCTTACAGCAAAATTTCTAGAACATGCATTTCCAGTCCCATGTGCTCCATGATCTCACAGGGTATGTTATAGAGGGCTGGCAGGAATGAAGGGACCATCTTGGAGAAGGCAGAACACAGGATGTTGTATCTAATTGTTCCTTCAAAGACAAATGATTATCTATAGTCCCAGCCTGCTCTGACACACGGACTCATAGATAGAGACTAACACATTCCTCTGTGCTCAGGTTAGGAAAGAACAAGAGAATGATGGGCAAAGAAATGTAGATATTTCTCTCAGAATGGTCATGGAACATGGAGACATTTATGTCACCTATAAATGTGTGCCAAGGGATATAGCATGGGAAGGGTGCTTACTGACAACACTGCATGGAAATAAAGGAAATTTTTTCTTGATCCAATCTGTTTCCCCCACTCTTCTAGAACTTAAGGTATCAAAGAAGGATGTGGCCACACATGTGGAGTGGAGGCTATGTATAGTCTCAACAACATAGTGTTCTCTCAAATGTTGTTCTGACATTTCTTTATTTAGTGTGTGTGTTGGGGGGGAGGTTGGTGACATATACACATATAAGGTGTGTTTCACAGTGTAAATGTGGAGGTCAGAGTACAATTAGGGTGAAGTTGTTTTCTCAGTACACCATGTGGGTCACATAGCACTAACTCAGGTATTCAGCTTGGCAGTAAGTATCATTACCTCCTGAACTGAACATCTCTTTCTCTCTCTTTTCCTCCCTCCCCCCCTTTCTCCTTGTCCTTCTTCCCCTCTCCCATTTAATTAGTGCCTATCTCTTTATCTAGGTTGATCTGGCTATTGTAATCTCAAATTCATGACCTACAAGCAGAGGCTGATACTGGGTGTGGGTGTTGTAGCATTATAGAAAGCCAAGATAGAACCTAGTCACGGGTTAATTAGATTTTACTACTCCCACAGTGCACAGTTCATGTTATTGTCCTTATAAGAAACACACATTATTGCCTACAATGTTTCCAATAGCACTCCCTTGTGAGAATAAATAGAATTCCCTCTTTACCCATTACCAAATTCTATCTTATCTGTCTGTGATGCTGTAACAAAATCCTTGAGACTGAAAAATTAAGTGCAACAATAATTTATTTATTACAGTTGAAGAGGCTGCAAAGTCCAAGTTAAGGTGCCAGTAAGACTGGTTATCTAGTGAAGGCTTCTAATATATTACCTTGATAGTACCTTGAATAGATGGTCCCATAAAAGGAAGAGGCCAGGAGTGCTATGTGAAGCCTCTTTCCCACTATCCCAGTGCAGTCCCTTCATGACCCAATGACTTCCCAAAGGCCTCACTTTCCAATTCTGGTGCATTGCATATTCGATTTCAGCAAGAATTTTAATGGGGGCACAGGATTTCAAACCACTTAATATTGCACTGACCAGGGAATATTCTACATGAAAAAACTGAAACAACGGGTTCAGTCTCCTGAAACTAATGTTCTTCCTGTCCAGGCTGAGTTAATATAGTACTAGGATGCCTCGTAAAATTCGTGTATGTGTTGTAGAAATTTTTAATCCCAATCAGGGTTTCTACATTCAGTTCCCAGAAAAAAGACATACAACTTTTTTTTTTATTTCCAATGAGCCTTAAACAGCACAAGAGCTGGGCAGATGCCTACCCTCAATGCTATTAGAATCTACTTTCCTAGTGATAACCTCGAGTTATTACTTACTATGTTTCATCTGGGCTGCTCTGAATTCCAATTGGTCAGCCCTTGGGGCCACGTTTTTTCATGACTCACCTAATTCATGGAGGCCTCGCCTCCATTCACCTTCTTCTTTCTCATAGGTTCTCCTTCTATCCCTCAGCCCGGGGAGCTCTAAAATATGCCTATGTCTCTTCTGCCCAGCTATTAGCTGTTGGCATCTTTATTTGCCAATCAGAAATAATGGAGGTAAGGTCCCATACCATCTCTTGGATCTATTTGAGGATCTATTTGGGAACTAGGTCTTGAGGAACCAGTATTAACATTAGAATACAAGCAGAATCAGGCCAACCCACTACATTCTTCATGCCCCAGAAGGGCTGGGCTGCTGTCTGACCCACAGAGTGATATTCTTGCTATAAATAAACAGCTAACACGTGATGTCTCCACAGACAGAATGGATGAATTCAAAAGGCAAAGTGGAGCATCACAACAGCTCTCTTCACTATTATCCCTAGCAATTCACTTGCCATTTTTGAACCCAGTCCCCATAACTACTGATTCCGGATGTCCTGGCTCCCCAGGAAGAAGTTCTTCTACATCACCAAATTAACATTACTTTGCACAAATAGATAAACTGAAGGAAATATGTGTGCTTTGTGTTAGGACCTGAGCTTCTCATCTATTGCACCGT
The DNA here is from genome assembly GCF_004785775.1 of Grammomys surdaster. Taxonomy (NCBI): domain Eukaryota; kingdom Metazoa; phylum Chordata; class Mammalia; order Rodentia; family Muridae; genus Grammomys; species Grammomys surdaster. The sequence continues at coordinate 3,065,880 of NW_021604719.1, forward strand.
TTCATCCAGTAGCCAGCTTTTGCCGTGTGCCTGCCACTGACCATTTCAGTGGTTTCTCCATCACTGCTAACATTTCTCTGTGCCAGGGGAATTACATATGAAGGGCGAGACAAAATTTCATGATTTTTCATTTGTTTGTCCATATCCATGAAGGAGAGAGAGGATCTGGGTGACTAGTTCTCTCTTTTTTAATTTTAATTTTGACAGTTTCATATGTATACACAATACATTTTGATTGTGTTCATCATCATTTACCCTATCCTTCTTCCTATTCCCACTAATCTCTTTATTCTTCCCAAATAGTCACCTCCTTTTTTATAACTTTGTTTGATGTGAGCTTATATGTGAGTAAGTCTTGTGCAGATAACCTTACCTACTGTGAGTTCATGAATGTATTGGCCATAAAATACTCAAGAAACAGTGTTCCCCGGCACTCTTCCCCATCCCGCAAAACGTATAGGCTTTCATCCTCTTCTGTGATGTCCCCTGGGTCTTTGAGGGTTCATGTAGATGATGTCCAGTTTGGGCTGAAGTTTCAACAGTCATTATGTTTCAGCACTACCCCTGATTATGAATACCTGCAATGATCATAGCCCACAAAAAAGTATTTCTGGACAAAACTATTTCTCTGACTCAGGCTGAGAGCAGCACTATTCTAGCAGGTTGCTGTTCTTAGCACCCAAACTTCACATCTGAGTAAAACCATTGATGACTTTTCTCTCCAAGCATCCTGTAGAACACCACCTGGAACAACGAATGCTAGTCAGCAGGGAGCAAGCCTCTAGCTTAGTTCCAGCTAGATTTCTCTGTGTCTTGTAACCAAAATATCTGATATCCTCCAGTAACAGGGTTATATTATATAGTTTGATGTCAACTTGGCACAAGCTAAAGTCGTCTGTAAGGAAGGAACCTCAACAACAACAAAAAATGCCTCCATAAGATGGGGCTGTAGGCAAGCTAGTGGGAATTTTCTTAATTAGTAGTTGATGTGGGAAGGCCCTGTCCATTGTGTGTGGGGCTATCATCTCTGAGCTGGTGGTCCTGGATTCTGAACCCAAGATGAGCAAGCCATGGGGAACAAGCCCGTAAGCAGTACCAGGCCATAGCATCTGCAGCAGGTCCTACCTCCATATTCCTGTCCTGTTTGAGTTCCTGTCCAGACTTCCTTCCATGATGAAAAGAGATGTGAGCAAAATAAAGAGTAAGCCACGCTTTCCTACTCAAGTTGCTTTCAGTCAGGGTGTTTTATCACAACAGGTAAACACAGAGTCTTATGAGTGTATTGTCCATGGAAGCTTCAGTGCATTCCAAAACAATATAGGCTGCTGCTCTTGAAGTTAGTTGACACTAGCTCTCTTTGTTATTTCTCTTAAAATTTACTTTGCATGATTGACATCTTGTGAGTTCTGGTAACCCATTCTTTTATTAAGGAGATGGTAATTAGTGCCATCCATACTTCTGGGTATACTCTACATATTTCATGGTTTCTTTTTCATGCCTTATTATTTCATGGTTTATTTTTCATACCTTATTCTTCTCATGAACATGATCTGTTTAGGAACCCCACTCAAATTATACTTATTTGGAGCCATTAATTTCCTAACTGGTACCTTGGCAAACAAGCAAACAAACAAAAACCAAAAAAGGGTATTATACTGTTTGTTGATCAAAGCAATCTGGTGGTGAGAAATTTCATAATATACCAAAATAAAGAAAAATGATGAAATACTTTCAAGAGAGAAGGTATTATGTGGATGGAAGGATTGGAATTGATGACACAATTGTCTTTAGAAAAAAACAGGAGCAAACATTCCTTGTAACAGAGAGAAGATCAGAGTACAAAGGTAAGTAAGTTCATTGTAAGTTCACTGTAAATAGATACGGGAGTTATTTTATAATTTCTTCACTTTGTCAGTGAATGAAAATAATATACATTGCTGTAGCAAAATAATAATAATAACAATAAATACCAGGGAAGGAGAATGAGAAGACTGGCAGGAACATACACTTACGGAGAGCTGAACTTAACCTACTGGGGTTTAGTCAACTGAATGTTACAGAGGTGTGGAGGGAAGCGATTTAAGCAGGAAGCAATTGTAACAGTCGTGTAGAATCTGAGTGGGATGTCAGTACCTGTGGGTGGTGGCAGACAGTGAAATGATTAGTGAGAGACCTGATATCATTGAACACATTTTGGAGTCTCCCTGATTATATTCAGTATTAAGGAAACCTCCGCTTACTCTCACCTCTATAAATTGTCCCTCAACCAGGTAGAGAAAATAGCTTCAAGATCTTTGAATGTATGAGAAGGAAGAGCCACAACATGCTTTCTTACCTTTGAGGATATTCTTGATCCCATTGAGTAGTTTCCTGTCTTTGCAGTTTTAATCACCAATGTAAAGACAGAGGGGATGTCATGTGAGTTTAAAGCAGTCATACCACAGGACTAAGGTGTGCCCACTTTTCTTGATAGAAGTGTGACCACTCAATGGAAGGTGACTTTCAGAATGGCAAGATGGTCTCAGAATTCTTTTTCTATAAATATAAATATTCTCCTAGTGTAAGGCATGAATGGATAAATTATATAATAAGAGTTAGCTACTTTCATTATTGGTCTGAAGAGAGCCTCATGGTTGTTAGACAAGCTGCCAGCCTAACATATTGGCTTTTAAATTATTTCACCCATTTAGCCAGGAAAATGGTTTTATGTGGGGGTTTTTCCTTCCCTGAATACAATAAAGAATGAAAGATAGCCAACCTGGCTCATGAATACATAATGAACGCTGACTGGAAGCGACGGGTCTGGTAGCACTTAATGACAGATAGTTTATAGCTGATTAATTTTCTGCTCAGTAAGGTGCCATTGCTATGAGTTTGGGGCAACTATACAGGCTCTCCCTTTTGGGGAAGACACGGTGCCCTGGTGACTTTCAGGGAGTGCACAATAGTGTTCTCAGCAGGGGTCACTAAGAGAGCTGTTGCTCAGAATTAACTGTTGTTTTGTTATTCTTGTTTGTTTTCTAAAGTTCTTTGGAATTCTTCATCCAACACTAAAAATATTTAAGAGATCTTTTAATTTGCTTAACAATGAATGGGAAGGCAACTTTATGAAACTATTTAAGCAGATTTGTCACTCCTCTCTCTCTCTCTCTCTCTCTCTCTCTCTCTCTCTCTCTCTCTCTGTGTGTGTGCGTGTGTGTGTGTTTGTGTGCTTAAGTGATGTATGAGTACATGTTCCTGTGTATGTATGCATGCATATGAGGGTGTGCACTACCATATGTGTACATCTGGGAGTCAAGAGCCAAGATGTATGGATATCTTCCTCAATTTCTTTCCACCTTATTTTTTGAACCATAGTCTAACCCTGAACTTGATGTTCACCAATTGGCTAGATTATCTAGATAGAAAGACCTCCAATTCTTTCAGTGTTTACCTCCTCAGAAATGGACTTAAGTGACTTTTTATATGAAATCTGGGCATCTCCACTCAGGTCCCCGTGTGTTCACAGCAAACAGTCTACCCACTGGGCCATGTATTGCTCTTTTGACTAAATACCTATTATAGCTAGCAATATCATTCTAGGTTTTGGTTGAGTAATATTTTATTCTCCTTGAGAACTGGCATGATATTTTCTTGCATTGTTCATATGAATCCCTACATTCAAGTGTCATTATTTCATAGGTGACTAGAAAGATGGTGGATGGATTATCAGGTGAAATGAATCTGTGGATGGCATATACCTGGTGTGGGGAGTGAGTAGGGGAAGAGGACAAGAGATGACTGATTATTGCTTATGTGTTTTTATGGATAATAGTAAATGAGCTAATTTCCCTAAGAATTAATATTGTGCATCCATTCATTAAGAGCTATAAACTGAGAAGGTCTGTATCCATAAACATTAAATCATTTAATAACAAAAAGGCCTTTAGTTTTTATTACAGACTTCTTTTCCACTCTTTGCTGTCAAATTAATCAGTTTAATGAAAAATCTTACAGGGCAGAAAAAGCCCCACTCCCAACACAGACAAGAGCTTCAAATCATCCCATGTCTGCTAGGAAAAATAAAATCTGTAGCTAGCAGCCATAGTATGACAGCTAGACTTGGTCAACTCAAATGCATCTGGAATCAACTAGAACCCAAGCTGCTGGCACTCCTGTGCGGGAGTTCTTGTTCAGGTTATTCAGAGCAGAAACACCCACCCTAAATATAGTCCATATCTTCTTTCAGCAACCCATGTAAAAGGACAGGGAAGAAGAAAACATTGCTCTTTGGCTGCTTGCCCTCACTCTTACTGTCAAGTTCATCTATCATGGTATTGAGGGATTTCTTCATTGTTGCTAGAAAGTTCTTTGGGATTCTAATGAAGACTGAAGACCTGAAGTTCTCCAGGAAACCTCTAAGGTTTCAGCTCCATACAGGGACCACTGAGACATCCAGCATCATGAACTGAACAGTTAATAAATTTTTTCAGTTTCTCCAATGGGAGATAGACATTGTTGAACTCCTCAGAGCATGTCTTGTAAGTCAATCTGTTAAATCTCATATATATTCATTATCTTTGTTCTGCTCCTTTAGAAAACCCTGACTAACACATTTCAAAAAGTGTCATCATGGTGTATTAGAAAATGATTACATCCTCATGAAATGTAGACAATTCATTGACAATTGAAAAGCTTTAAAGAAGAGAGTGGCCATAACCTACAATCCAAATACTAAGGGTTATTGCTGTAAAACACAAACGACAAAAGCAAAGATACATAACTAGGGTTTCATCATACTAAGTGACCTCTTACAATGAAGATTGAAAAGTAGGAGTTGGAAAAGATGAGATGAAAAGGGAACTCTTGTAACATGCTTGTGGGTAATATAAATTGGAGCAGCCATTATTGAAAACAGTATGACAATTTCTTGAAATATTAAAGAGAGTTTCTATACTATACAATATTCCTATTCCTGAATTTATACCAAAAAGTGAAATCACCATGCAGAAGAGGTGTTTTCACTGTAGGAATGTTCAAAATTACCAGGATGTGGAATCTGCCATAGGATATGAATTGATGAGTAAGGAAAAGACCTTATCTATGTATCCACACAGAATGAATCTTTGTATCTATTCAGAATGAATCTATGTATCCACTCAGAATGAAGGTCTTTACACTGATGATCTGCCGTCATTTTCAACACTGTAGACAAACTGCTAAGAAAGATAAAATACTCTGGAAATCCATCTGCATGTAAAAGCTGAGCAAAGCAGAACTCCTCATGGAAGCAGAGAAGGTCTTCAGGAGTGATGATGGAGTTAGGATGGGAAGGAAACCATAGATGCAGATACCCACAGTCAACCATTTGACTGAATAGGGGACCCCAATTGGAAGAGTTAGGAGGAGGACTGAACGAGCTGAAGAAGTTTGCAACTCTATAGGAAGAACAACAATATCAACTAAACAGACCCCACAGAGCTCCCAGGGACTAAACGACCAACCAAAGAGTGCACATGGAGATCCATGGCTCAAGCTGTATGTAGCAGAGGTTTGCCATATCTGGCATCAATGGGAGGGGAGACTCTTGGTTCTGTAGAGGCTCAATGCCCCAGCATAAGGGGATGCTAAAGTGGTGAGGCAGGAATAGGTGGGTGAGTGGGGGAGCACCCTCATAGAAGCAGAGGGGAGATGGGATTTAATGAAGGGTTGGCAGATGAGAAGCCAGGAAGGGGGACAACATTTGAAATGTAAATGAACAAAATAATCAATAAAAAAAGAAAAATAGTCAAGTAAGGTCTAGACATCCACAGAACAGCTTGGGACTGTGGTAAAGGATATTATAAAACTGAAAACTGTTAAAAACGAAATCTTAAATGTTCTCACCACAAAAAAGCAAAGTGTGGAAGGTGCTAGATGCATCAGTTAGCTTAATTTAATCATTTCACTGAATGTTAAAATGTCATGCTATATATTGTACATTAATATTTTTTAAAAATCAATTTAACCTTAATGGAGCTGGAGTAAAGACAAACCAGGCACGAAGGAACTGTTTATCATTCTGGGAAAAAATAATTTATTTGGGATATATAAATAATTCTTGAAATCTACCAGTTAAGAATGTAAGAACACAACAGAACATCAAAATATTTGAGTAATCATTTCACCAAAGTACATAAGTGGCCAATAAAATTTCACATGTTTGACACCTCAGTAATTATTAGGGAGACACACATTGAAAAGATGGCAAAATGTCACTACATAACTATGGGCTTACATTTAGACTGAGGATTCCACATGACAGTGAGAATGGGAAGCAGCCAAAATATATCCACACACATCTTGTGGAAATGGAAAATGATAACATCACTTTGGAAAACCAGTTGCCAGTCTCTTAAGTATCCCAAAACACATCTAGCACAGACCTAACTGTTGCCTCTCTGAGCATTTACAAAGAAAACTGAAGCCATATGTGCATTCAAAAACGTAATCACAAATTTTCTACAATAGCTAAAAGTCTAAAAACCACTGCAATGTCCACCAACAGATAAACAAATACATAAACAACCCATATTTCCATATAATGGAATTTTACTGGGTGACAAAAAGTGGTAAAATATTAATGCATGTAACAATGTAAAAGATGATTACACATGAGAATAATTATCCTGATTTCACAGAAAGATACCCCTTCCAAAAGAAGCTCACTGTACGAATTCATTTACACAAAAGACTAGACCATGCTAACTGATCTACAGTGTGGAAAGCAGAGGACTCTTTTGACCTCCATTGAAGAGGATGCTAAGCAAAGCAACCTCAGTTGAAATAACATCATAAAATGGTGATACTTTGCCAGCCAATTTTGGAGTTTGAACATACATGAAAAGTATAATTTATTATTTTAAACTGTTTTTTAATTTACTGCTTAAGAATCTATGAATTATTTATGCTGTTGTTAGTGACCAATCATAGTTACCTTCATGTTCTGGGACTGTGACAGTAGCCTACATTGTTTTGGGAATCTCTTGGATACTCCTGACCAACAACTCAAGGGGAATTAAGACTGCCTCTAACTAGGGCTGGTTTACTTAGGGTTCAAGCCAGGAGAGGTAGAGAGACCTAGAAATCTTTCCTTCAAACTAAATGTGTCTGTGGTAAAGTAACATGTGCTATCTCTACTCAGACTTCTTGCTTTCAACTGAAGGTAAAGTGTAATACTCTAGGCCTACAGAGATAAAAGGTAGCAATGCTCTTGTCTCCTTACCTGATCACCAAATATCCAGTTTATTCTTTGTACTATCTTATGTATTCACCCTTCCCAATTCTAAATTCAGTAGCAACATTAAGATAGATGCATGGACTATCTGAATAGTATACAATATTGCCTTTCTGAGTGATACTATGTGGTGACTATCTGATTCAGACCTGCTAGTCCAAAGAACTATGGGGTAAAACACGTTCTTGAGTTTACATGTAATGAAAATGTGCAGAATCTTCACCATGTCACTGTATAAAGTGACTAGGATATTGAGTCAACCATGGAGTGTGTGGGTTGATTAACAAGGAAAATATGTGGGATACTCACTCAAAGTAACAATCTGTAAAATGAAGCTTCTGTGGCCACATTCAACAACACAGACAAACCCTACCTCACTGTATGAATGTGGTGTATACCTCTGAATATGTTGGGGACAATGAAGAGCGTAGGTGAGTTACAGGAGCATCTGATTCTTGATGGCCACTGGTAGATACACTGAGAGTGAGGACTGTTTTTTTTTTAGTTGGGTCCTGGAAAATTCCTAGGAGGAGATCTATTGCCTCCTGGACCTTAGCTATGTCTTCTAGTGGTGCTTCACTATTAAGTACAATCATATCTGATGGGCACTGAGATACATGCTACGACTGAAGACTCTGTATATTATTTAGCCACTTCTTCCATGTAGGTATTTGGATGATCAAAGTCTGATTTTAGGTCTTAAATACTCAAGGATTTTAAATTCTTTTTTCAGTAGAGGTATCTTAAGGCCACACCCTTTATTATTTTTAAGGCCAAATTTCCTAAGCTATTACAATACTTAGAGAATACTGACTCCTCCCCATGCCAGACCCCAAACTCCTCTTTGGAATCAATGATTTGGATCACCCTACAATTTGTCCTGCCTGCAAGATGTGCTGGGATAATAGTGGCATAGAACTTATAGTAGTGGCCAACCAATGGGCCATGCCATGAGAGGAAGCCTATATCTGTCACCAGTTCAACTTGAGGGCCATGCCATGAGAGGAAGCCTATATCTGTCACCAGTTGGACCAAGAACTAGTGGCTGGATAGCCCAGAGATCAAAGATAGAACCAAACACAACTGGCTAAAAAAAAAAAAAAAAAGTCAGTGAAATGATTCCCAATGATATTCTGCTATACTCATAGTCCAGAGCCTAGGGCAATTATCATCAGAGAAGCTTCATCTAGCAACTGATGGGAGCAAATATAGAGACCCACAGCTAAACATTAGACAGAACTTGGGGAACCCTATAGAAGAGGAACAGGAAGGATTGTAAGAACTGTAGTGCTCAAGGACACCAGGAGAACACAGCCCAAAGAACCAAGCTGGGCTCACAAACACTCAAGCAACAGTCATAGAGCCTGAAGGGGTCTGCACTAGGTCATCTGCATATATGTTATGGTTGTGTCTTGGTGTTTTTGTGGGACTCCTGACAGTGGGAGTAGGGTTCTGACTCTTTTGTCTGCTCTTAGGACCCTATTCCTCCTATTGGTGGCTGTGTCCATCCTTAATATGAAAGGATTCCTAGTTATTGTAACTTGTTATACCATGTTCAGTTGATATCTCTGAGAGGCCTGCTCTTTTCTGAAGAGAAATGAAAGAAGAGTAGATCTGGGGGAGAGGGTTTGTGTATGGGGGAGGGGAAACTGTGGTTCAAATGAAATATATGAGAGAAGAATTTAAAAAAAATGAAGAAGCACACAGACACACCGACACAATGAGCCAGACTCACTACATCAAGGGAGTGGATTTATAATCCCAAACCCAAACAGCCCTAACCCCTGGGAGGGCATGGGTATTATGAATGTTTTCAGTGATATAGGACAGGCACTCTCCTGTTAGACTGGATTAATCAACTTAAACAAAGAAGAGAGGGATCCACAACTTCATTTAAGCTCAGACATGTCCAGGACAGGCCTTGCACAGTGAGCTTGGCCATAAATTTTCCATCTTGTTTATCTGTGGCCTCTTTCCTCACCTGACTGCCTGTCAGGGTTGCTTCCATTAAGACAATAATTCATATTTATATAAGGCTTATAAATTTGGTTGAATTGTAAATCATCCTCTTTTTTTTTTTTTGTAAAATTACAGTTAGAGAACAAATGTGTCATGAAGGCTTACAAGATGCCTTAGCAGGTAAAAACTTCCACCAAGCAGAAGACCTACGTTTGATCCCAGAACCTACATGAATGAAAGAGAAAATGGACTTTCACAAGTTGTACTATGACCTTCACACACATGCAGGAGCACATATTTTTGTCTAAACACACACACACAGACACACACACACACACACACACACACACAAGTAAATACAATCAATTTTAAAGTTTTCATTATTCTTTCTAGCTATATAACTAGGCTGATTTTTAGTCTTTTGGATTACTCGCAGGCAGATGGGGCTTCTGTCCTATATACTGATTCTATAACATGGCCACATTATGATTAATCATAGGCTTTTTCCAAATGACTGTTGCTTGCCTACAATCTTTATCATGAGCAGAGCAAATGAGCTGGGTGCATGAAGTGGTGACATTATCCTCAGTATGTAGTTCCAGTGGCAGTCACAGTGAGGATGTGGCTGCTGAATTTCAGAGTCATAGACCTAAAGGTCTTGATACCCAGGACCCTGAGTTATAACACTAGGAGGTGGTTCCACAGCTCCAAACAGTGATGGAGTACAGATTCTTCCAGAAGCCAAGACAACAAAGGACAGTAGGGGAATGAGAAGACAAGAGACAGGCAGAGACATGAGACTACCCAAATTGAAGAGTTATAAAGAGGTGAGGGGAGGAGCCTATGAGCCCTAGCTGCTACAAGAATTTGAAAGAATTCTCAAAGGATGAGCTAAAAGTCCTGACTCCCAAGCTCAAGAGGTATAAATGCTGCCCACTGACACCATAAGCCCAGGGCAGCAAGCCTCAGCCTTGAGGACATAGAGCCTTAAGCCTCCAACTTTGAAAGCTTGTAATCATGATCCTATAGTGCTTAAGACTTAGAGTCATAAGACTCTGGATTTGAAGGCTCAGTATGTGAGCTTCTAGAACTAGGGATATTAATGTCAAGTGAAGTGCCCCTTTTGTCTGCTCATGGTTTCTATTTGGTTTGAGTAAAAGAACTTCCTGTCAACTGTTGGTGACATTTTTGAGCCTCTTAGCTTTAGTAGATGGACTACATTACATGCTCTTAGTCCAGAGTCATTTTGCTCTGGTAGCAAAGCTCACAGCCTCACATTCAAATTGGTTTCTTTAGTGGTCATACTTTGTTCTGTGCAGTAAGGTAGAAAGATGACAAAGAAGGAACGTGTGTACACTGTATTTGTTGCTGAGGGTTGGAAAAGCAGATGCACCAGGATGAAACTGATTAAGTAATTTATCTTAGGAATTTGACTTTTCCATAACTGTGGATACTAGTTAAACCACCATCTTAGAATTCTGGGTATTTCTAGGCTCCCAAACATTGAGGCACGTAGTCAAGGAAAGATGGGGTATGTGATGGTTAATTTTTACCATCAATCTGGTGAGATCTAGAATCACTTGAGAAGCAGGAGAAGCCAGCTACTGGACATTCTTGTGGCTTGGGGGTGGAATTATCTTGATTATGTTCATTGAGGTGGGAAGCACCACCCACTGTGGGTGGTGCCATTCCTTGGGCTTAGATCCTGAAATGTATATAAAACATAAAGTAGGTTGAGCTCCAGCCCTTGTTGCTGTCTGCTTCCTGACTTCAGAAACAATGTGACCAGTTTCCTGAAACTCCTCCTGCTAGGGAAGCCTGTACTTTAAATGAAAACAAACCCTTCCTTTTCACCTTAAGTTGCTTTTGTCAGGGCACTTTGTCAGCATCACAAAGGTAACAAAGACAGTCATAGTTATTGGTATGAGTGAGAGTGGCTTTGGTTTCACTCTCTAGTCAATTCAAATGTTAGTATGGATGTTAGAGTGAATGCATCTTGCACATGTAATTAAGTCTAGAAGCAGTTGACTTTTAGTAAAGAAGATTATCCCAAGTGATTCAAATCCCATGAGCCACCTGAAGCGAAGAATTGAGGCTGCATAGAAGAAATTCTAGTTGTAGAAGCAGCTTCAATTTATGCTCCCTGTTCACAACAATCTACACTAGAGATATCCACACTTGCCTACTCAGCCCACAGGACCACATAGGACAGCTCAGCAACACACACATCAGCACATACTTTTTATTAGTTCAGACTCAACTGTGATTTATATAGAGTTGGTATAAATACAACTAAGCACACCTTGGTTAGAGCCAAAAACACTGCATCAGTCCTTAGCTAGATATAAGCCTTCATCTTTGGTAGTGCTGATGACCTGAAGGAGAAGCTACCACCTTGCCCAGGAGCTGAAAAAGCTGAAGACAGATGGTAGGTGCTACAACAGATTGGCCACTGTCTACTGCTACCAAACAGAGCTAGCTGGTGTGTGAGAGGGTCTACAGGCTGTAGCACCCAACTCTATTCTGACTTTTCTAGTATGGGGTGATGGCTAGATTACTTCTACTGAGAGAGACAAGCAGTCCCACCTTTCCCTAGGCCACTGGGTAAGTGGGAACCACTGTTACTCTGAGTTTGAAGCTAGTCTACAAAGTTCCAGGTCAGCCAGGGCTACATACTGATATCCTGTCCAATCCTGGGCTACATACTGATATCCTGTCCAATTTGACCTGTGTCCAATATCCTGTAAACAGAACAAAACAACAACAAATAAAACTCAACTTATGTTAAAATCACCCTTGGTGTTATTGCTAAGTTCCTTGCATTTTTATTGTAAGCATTTCTTTTAATGTTTGCCTTCCTATACTTGAGCAGAGACCTGGGAGAATGGGGCAATGAGATTCCTTACCTAGCATCTACTGGACTCTCATCTGCTGCCTTACCTTCTTTGAGCAAAAGGATGGGCAATAAAACAACCAACTGGGCTACTGTTATGCCAATGCTGGTCACTTTCAACATTCCATGGATGTGTTACCATCAAAGCTGACCTGGCGCTGGGAAGCATAGCCTTAGCCATGGCTGCTTCAATCCATTTGTACCAGAAGTTTGCTATTATAAGCCTCAGTGAACCCTAGATGGCTATGGAAGCATTTCTACCTAGGCAGAGGGGAGCATGTTCCCTAGTCACCTGCTTCGAATGTTATTAGAGGCAAGGCTGTGACTGGTGCAAACACAAACCTTCATTTGCATGTGAGAAGTGCTGTGATTCATCCAAACATTTCATTGGCTCTGTCTGGCTCTGTACAAAGCCTTCACAGGCAAGTATATATGTAGGGAGGCTTCTGGGAATTGTCAACAGGATATTTTGTTGCATAGATCCTTAAAGCATAACAGTACAACTATGCCTGGCTACAGTCTAAAAATCAAGGATTCTCTTCTCAGGAAGTGAAGAAAAGGGGAACTTGTTCCTATTCTCCACAGTTTAAGAGTTTAGAGATAAGAGGCCATAGGAACCTACATGGAGCTTTGTGTTTTCAATTAAATAGAAAATCTTCTCCATCATAGATAGCACTTCGAAAGCTTCATAGAGTGACCTCAGAATTAAAGAAATGTCCATACCTCAAACTGTTTTCCTCAGGACAGTGTTGAGCCACTTCGAGTGGGGGGATTCTCTAAAGCAGGCATCAGTATAGTGTGTGGCTTAGTAGAAGAACTTATTAAAGGCCTTTGGAGGAGCTGTTTTCTTTCTGTGGAAGAAAAGAAAGCAGGATAATGACCCAGGGAAAGGTCTTTACACACAGATGCCTTTGGGGAACCAGATTGAACATAGTGAAAAAACTGATTTATAGCTTGGATTAGCACAGAAAAAAAAAAAAAACAGATTTTATTGAGAAAGTCCTTTGCACAAATTCATCCACATCAACTCTAACTCATATTTGGGTGGCCATAATATTTCATGGTTGTTGAGCTTTTAGTCTCTGGTCCAAGCAGTGCATACAGTTGCCCACGTTTAATCTCCTAAGAACTCCATGGAGTATCTGCTATTACTGTTATGCACACATGACAAACGAGAACTGAAGCACAGATGGTAAAGCAAATTGACATGTCTGTAGAAGCATCTAGGATGAGCAGGAGCAGCAGAGTCTTTTCCCTAGCATCTCCCTGATGCATCCTGGAACCAACTGGCAGCCCTGACACAGAAACAGGGTGCTCTGTACCCTCTCTTCACTAGGATGTGGGAAACCATTAAAGGTGAATACACTGTGACAAGGATCTAAAGCCAAAGGGACTTATACCTAGCCCACAATTTAATGAGGCTAAAATTAATTAGAGCCTGCCATTTAGGTTCATTCTGGTTAAATGCAATTAAATAAATAATAAACTTTTACTACACCGAAGTCGTAGGAAAAGTTTCTGAAAGAAAAATCTACAGACAGGAAGAAAGAGGACCTGGAAGGAAGGTCAAAGGTCAAAGGCTTAGTACTACCCACCCTTTGGACTACCAGTGTAGAGGGAAAAGTTATGGATACTGGGTATATAGAATCCTTTTTAAACATAAAATATTCTTTAGGCTTTCTTTACAAAGACATGGAGGCATGAAGCAGGTTGGAAATGTGGACGGACTAGTTGCAGGAACTGGCTGGAATGCAATTTGGCCAGGTGGAACCAAGCTGAGAATCATGGTGATGGGGCAGGGCCGAAGTAACAGGGCAGGACCACATTCTTGGGAAAGATAAGCGTACAGAGAGTTTTCACCTGATCCTGACTCACGTAGGTTGGGTTCCTTTGGAATGTTCCACTATTTTTATGTTATACCACCCTAGCAACCCCCTCACCCCCTCCTCATTCTTTGGTTTGTGGTTTTTTCCCTTAAAAATACCTCTCAAACTGGCTGTCAGGGTCAATTCAGCTCCTGCGTGGGCATACGAATTGACCGGCAGCTAGCTGTCATGCCCTAATAAACAACCTCGCAATTGCTCCGGTACATGGTGTCTCAAGCAGATTACTGGGTGGTCGCGACTTTCTGAGACTTGAGAGAGGGTCTCCCCTCTGCGGAGGTCTTCACCAGGCTGCTATGCCTTTGGAGGTTTTTCAGCCTCCTCTAGTTTTTCCAATGTAGTAGTACCTTCCTGGGAGGGCACAAACCATTTCCTGATCCTCTGCAGCTTCCAGGGTGTAACGAGGCTTTTCCATATCAAGATAATATGTATTTTCAGGATGCAATCATTGTAGAAAGGGGTTTGGAAATAAAGGGTCAGTTTAGAATCTTCTAAACTAGCAGTCTGCTCTAGTTTATGCTGAGCTTAAGAAACCAGGCAGAAGAATAACCTCATTCTCCCTACCTTTGTGGTCCAGTGGGGCAGAGAATCCATAGGAGACGCCAGATTGGACCTGCTGGTGTTTTGATTTGCCACAGGCAACCCCTGGCAAGGCTTACAGTGCAATCAGAGGAGTCTGCAGCCCTCAGCAGGCAGCCAGAAGACAGAGGAGATGGCATTTTTCAGCTCTCTGCATACCTTTTATTGTGCTTGACTGTGAGGCTAATAACAAAGGGGGATTCCACACCTCACAGTAAAGTGTTACCTGGTTGCATTCATAAGTTACTGCAAATGCTCCTGGATCCCAGTTCTCTGTCTCTCTCTGTCTCTCTCTGCCTCTCTGTCTCTCTATCTCTGTCTCTTAGTCTCTCTGCCTCTCTCTCTCTCTCTCTCTCTCTCTCTCTCTCTCTCTCTGTCTTTCTCTCTCTCCCTCTCTCTCCTGAAATTCTAACCTGAAATATACCTGGTAGCTAGACAGAATAGCGACAATCAAGAGACATCTTTGCCATTCAGAGAATTTATGAAAATTCCTTGCTTCTGGAAGGCTCTCAAACTCCACACGCCTTAGCGGGTGAGCTCCCTGAAGCAGCTGGAAGCTGATCTATAAATAGCACGGGGCGGGAAGAGCCCCAGGAGCTCTGCGGGCGGGTGATCCCCGGCTCTCCCCAGAGCGGGCGCACGCTCCCTGCTTGGGAAAGCCTGCAGGCAGGCTGCGCACGACGTTAACCCCTATGGCGCCGAGCTCGCTGCGGACCAGGAATGGAAAAGCCCCGCATCATTGTTTGCCTTCTCACTCTAAGTCACAATGAACACATCTGCAATTAAGTTCTAATTTCTCCATTCCCCACACGCAAAGAGCATGAAATTTGTCCTGGGTCCTTTTTTTTTTTTGTGACGCTTCAATCCAAACTCTAAAATCAAAATCATCCCCAAATTTGGTCTTGGGCATGATGTCTCTAGCGCAAGGTTCCCTCCCCTGTGCTTTAGGCTGTTTATGAACAATTGCTTTTTCTGGGAGGGAAGTGCCAAGTAGAGGCTGTACGTGCATGCATGCCTCTGTGTGTGTGTGTGTGTGTGTGTGTGTGTGTGTGTGTGTGTGTGTGTGTGTGTCAGTGCGCGCACCCGCGTTTATTTTTGGCGCAAGCACACCCCTTGGTAGCCTCAAGGTCGGCGACAACCCTGATCAGTCGGGGGTCCCCCCGCCCACCAGGTCTCCCGCCTGCCAAGGACGCGGGAAGGAGGAAGTCCCCCAGTGGTGGCGGGGCATCTTGGGGAGCCCTGCAGTTTCAGCACTGTCGTACTGGAGCAGGGACAAGCAGACGCTTGTCCCCAAAGGTGTGGACTTGGACCTTCACCAGTGGGCAGCCGGGGCCTGGCTGGTCCAAGCCTCGCCCCCGGCTCGCTGCCCACCTCCAGGGGCTCCTTGCAGCCCCTTGGCTCTCTCGGCCAGCTGTCACGGAATTTGGCTCTGAGAAGCAGCTGGTCCTGGTCAGGATCCCTGGTCCATCTCAAATGGAAACAGTTCCTCCCGAGGAATCGGCTGGGAATCTCAGTGGAAATGCACTGGGGCTGGGCCCCCTGGCGTGTTTAACCAAGGCCAAGCTTACCACTTTGAGGCAAGGGATGCTTCAAATGGAGCGGGATTCCTGGTTACAGACTGAGGTAAGCCCTCAACTGAGATGATGTTGACTGGGGACTATAATCCTAATGGGACCAGCCTCCTAAGGTTTGCCTCCCTTGCCTGACCCAGGCCTCTGGTCATCCACAGTCTTTTCCTATACCACCGCTTTTACCTAGCCTTCCTATTCCTGTGTGAAAGTATTCCCCTGTGTGGGTATGGGCGGGATTTCCTCTGGCTCCAATTTCAGTGTCTTACTGTTTATATCAGTTTCATGGCTGACCTAAAGTACCCCTTCCTCTTGCCCTTCCACACTTCTCCCTTGCTTTATTTCTCTGCTGCTGTCTTTCCTTGTCTTGTGTGCCCTCACAGTGTGCCTTTCTAACTTAGCTGTCTTGTGTGCCCTCACCAATTGTCTTGCTAACTTAGCTGTCTTCCCTTTGAAAATATGAGCCAGAATAAAAAGGGGGAGGGAAGAGTGTCACGATGTTGCGTATGATGCAATGTTGGGAGGAAGGGGGTGGCTTGTGAGATACCTACTCATTAAAAACCTGGACACCTACTCTGCTTCTTCAGCATCCGAGTAACAGGAGGATTTTCTTGACAATAAATAGCATCCCTGTGAGTATCTATCTCCTTTGCTTTGGCTATGAGAACCAAAACCTACAAGACTAGGTAGATGCTAAACACTAGGGGCAGTGGGTACTCTTGAGACCCACGCCAGTTTGAGTCTTCAAGCCAAGGAAAGGTAATGGCAGTGCTAAACCTTTCTTGGTAACAACTGTAGTTATCAAGTACTAGCTATACTTGCATTATTCTAGGAACTTTATGTGTGTTAAAGCTCCCAGGATATTGCATAAAGCACTTCCTTTTACTGTTGAAGTCACTCAGGAATAGATGTGTTAAGTTATTTGACCATGATCAGAGTAAATGGAGAAGCTGAGATTGAAACTCAGTATATCTGGTTCTAGAACATTCTTAGTATATCACATGACTCTGTCCCTCATGTATTCATGTGCTCGTGCTATGCTAGATGCAGTTCTAGCCACCAGAGGTAAATGAATGAACAAGGTAGCCAAGATTTTTATACTCTATTTGAGGGAGACAGACAATAATCAGTGGACAAGCTAGATGACCCCAGATAATGATAGATTCATAAAGAAAACAGAACAGAGCGATGCACAAAAAATAGCTCTGTGGTATGGGTGGAGGTACAGCCCAGATGGTAAAGTGTTTTTCTCAAACGCACAAAGCCCAAGGTTTCACCCTTTAAGTCTCATAGTCCCAGCACTTGAGAGATAAAGGCAGAAGGTTCATAAATTCACGGTCAAGCCAGTCTGGGACACATAAGACCCTTTCTCAGAAAACAAAAACAGCAAGAGCAACAAGAAGCAAACTAAAAGTTATCCCCACATGGAGAATAGTGAGGGAAACCTTGAAGAATTTAGAATGCAAATTAGTCAATCAATGTGAGAACTGATCATAATTATCTCTAACAAACATGCAAGCAAAACTGAAGACCACACTGCAAGTTCCCCAGATCAAACATATTAAGACACTGTAAAGAATGTATGGGCCCACAGGATCTTCATATCTCACTGTAGGGACACACAACTTTGGAAGCCAGTAGGGTATCATTCTATGCCAATCATTTGTCACTGGTGAACAAATGGGCACATTTTCAGTAAGAAACACGCATACAGACATACATTACAGTCTGGTTTCCAGTAAACAAAAACATGGGAGGAACCTCAGTACCTGTTGCTAGGGAGTGTCTAGAGTAGCATGGTGTAGCCAATGGGGGAATATCATACAGCCATCAAAACCAAATAGGGTGCTGGGGAGATGGCTCAGGGTTAAAGTGGGCTCAGTGAAAGCACAAGGACTTGATGTGAATCTAGCACCTGTGTAAAGATGCCTGTGTAACAATGCATACCTGTAATCAGAGTGTTGAGAAAGCAGCGGGTGAGATGTCTGGGAGTTTGCTGTCCAAACTGTTAAGCTGAATTGACTCTTGAAAAGACTTTGTCCTCAGGAAGAAAGGTGGAGAGAGATTGAGGAACATACTTGAGGTCAACCTCTGGCCTCTACGTTCATACATATGCACCTCTACCTCCCACACATATGAACAGAGACACACATACATGTACACAAAAATTTTTAAAATGTAGATTGAATGATATTGTTGGTTTTCTTTTTTTCAGTTTTTATTCACTTTGCATTGGCTCCTCCCAGTCACCCCCTCCAATAACCCTTCTCCCTCCCCTTCCTCCCCTTCTCCTCTGAGTGGGTAGGGGCCTCGGGTATCCCTCCTTCCCAGCCCATCAATTATCTGTGGGGCTAGGCACATCCTCTCCCACTGAGGCCAGACAAGGCAGCCGAGCTAGAAAATTATATTCCATATAGATGTAGCAACCTTGGGATAACCCCCACTCCAGTTGTTCAGGACACACATGAAGACCAGCCTGCACATCTGCTACATATGTGCAGAGAGGCCTACGTCCAACTCATGTATGCTCATTGGTTGGTGATTCAGTGACTAAGAGCCCACAAGGGTCCAGGTTAGTTGACTCTGTTGGTCTTCCTGTTATTAATGATGCAATATTATTATTAATGGTGTAATAAGTGAAAAGTTGAGTGTGAAGACCACATATAGCACGAGTTTTAAAATTACATTAAAAACAACTAAGATTAAAAGCCTAACTATTTAAAAATATACAAAGACAGAATGACACAGGACACCAAGAGAAATATGACCGTGAATTTGTGATTGTGGATTCCCTTAGATGGGAGAAACAAGGGAACATTATGGTTGGTTAAACACAAGTGAGTGGTTCAGAGCTGAGTTTTGGCAGGAAGGGCAGGTAGACTTATTATAGCACTAAAAGTAAGTTGCCATTAACAAAGTAAGACAGACCATGCATGGAAAATAATGAAAGTACAAGATGAGCCAGGTGCTGAGATCAACACTCAGTGTGTACACTCTGGGCTGAAGAAAGAAGGCACTGGAGGCAGACAAGTAGAGCTCCAGTTAGTGCAATGAAACTGGGTGTTCCTGTAGAAGAGGAAGGCAGCCAGAGCAAGGGCAGGCTGGGAGATCACAGGAATGAGCTAGGGCCAAATCATGCAAGGCTCCATAGCATAGGGGAAATAACAGACAGATTGTGAACTGTGAAGTATGACAGTTGAAGCAGCTGAAAGTTGTAGGGGACCATTTTGGGTTCCCTGCAAAGAGTGGGCAATGTTGGAGACTATATGAAGATCCCTGCAGTAGTGGAGAGAAGGCCCCTGCAGTACTGAAGGAGAGAAAATGGCAGCAGGATTATGAGTTCCTGCAGCTTATTTGCTACCCAAAGACGTCAGCCTAAGGAAGGGTCAAGTCACTGCAATCTAGCTTATCTTCGGCCAGCAAGTGTCTAGGTGCTGGGCAGGGATGGATGAACACATCTTTCAAATTGCAGAGGGCTCTTTGGCCCCAGGTAACCTCATGGTGACTCAGGGAGGTAAAAATAGACTTGAAGAGAAATGAATATTCTTCTCAGATCTTAGAGTTCATATAACTAGATATTTGGGTTGAAAAAGACAAGAAAATAATCAGAGATAATTCCTAGAGTTTCTTTTTTCTTCTTCTTTGTGTTGTTTAACTGCAAGCATTACTGATTGTATTTACAGAGGAGCAGAGATGTTTTGTGTTAGAAGGGAAACCTTATTTTCAGAGATATTAACTTAAAAATGGAAATGCAAACATCAGGTAGAGTATCAGACGGAATGGGTATCATAAAGAGGACCAGGAACAATTTAGGATGAGAGACACAACTGTGGGAATTCAAGGTCATGCTGCATTATGATAAGTCACAGTCGTCAGTGTGCACATAAAATCCTTTACACAGAGAAATTCTACTTTCTTTTTGTTTTCCTCTAGCAAAGTATACAGGAGAACAGTTTATCGATAAATATTTGGCTGACAAATAGGCTATATAAGCAGCCAGGTTCGGGCGGGAGAAATGTACTAAGTTCCTGCCTTGCTCTTGTCTGAAGGAGGAGGACAGACAGTGTGTAGGCAGAAGCAAGTCCAATGGTGGAGGCAACTCAATAGTAGGATGTAAACTGTGGATCCTGGGGTTATCACAGGAGTGCCAGTCAGAATTCCCAGGGACCACATGATGAAGAGGTAGAGTAACTAGGAGAGTCCTGAGGATTGAATAGGAAGATATGAGTACTGAGGTAAAAACAAGGACACAGCTCAGAATACAGCAGAGGCCTTGGATGAAGGAAAGTATAGTCACCCGGAAAATGCAGGGCTGAGAGACACCTGGCTGATCAATGGACCCAATGGGCTTAGTACTATTTGCACCTCAGGGCTTCCTCTAAAGGTCACTGTACTGCAGGCATCTGTGATAGACTCCAGGCAACCATCTGAGAGACAGCCACTTGAATCACCACAGTAGCTTATACTGTGTGTGGTCTTTTGTGACATCTTTAGAAAATGGTTGCTGAGGCCTTCTCACAGGAGCTACCTTGGGCCCACTCTGGCAGACCTGTTAGGAAACATTTGACTCCAAATGGGTTTGCAAGGCCGTATAGGTACCCTGTCCATGCTAGGACTGAGGGGTTGCCTGCTTAGCTAAGCTCTGGCCCGTATACCCTCCCATGCTGCCACATCTCATCAACTTGGTGACATCCAATCCCTAGTAAAACTTGTCTCATTGCAAATATTCCTCACTGCTTCCCTTAAATGAACATCAGGCCCTTTATGCACTGCCACCTAGCACAATGCTAAGCATAAGAAATGTGAGAATAATGGTGAAAGAAATGAAGGAGCAGAGGTGGGCAGAAGACACTGAGAAACTTAGGTTGAGGTCATAGGGCTAGCACTGATGATGGAGAGACAGGCTCATGTATCCTTCTTTCCGCAGAGAGCTGAGTACCAGCAGTGCCTTCTTGCTCAAGAACGTAGATGGCAGTCAGCTGGCAGTTCCAATCCGGTTCCACAGCTAGCCTGATTGGGTCACATAAAGTGTGGAAAATAGCAAAGTTTCCAGTGTAGTGCCGATCCGACTTTTAACTCTGATGATATGGAAATTAGACTATAGTTCCCAGCATATCAGAAGAATGCCATGAGGCTCAGCTATGTGTACTTTCAAGGCATTTGTTTGTCAATGCCTCTCTCAATGACTGACTTCAAGGAGTGTTTCATCTGAGCACTTTTCCCATGCAGCCAGAGTTTTAGGAGTGGGGTAGTAGCCAGAATTGGCAGATGGGGAATATTCCTGAGTACATGGGTGTTTGCTGTTCAGTTTTACACACTATGCCTTGTGGTAGTCTACTGTCAGCTGGGAGTCTGAGAAGCGGAAAGGATTCAGAATGTATTCATTCAACATTACAGAAACAGTCATTAGATATTTGTATAAGCAAAGATAGAGTGATGGCCATGGTCCAGTCCCTCTGTTCAAGGTATTTGAAGCCAAGTAGAAGGACAGATAGTCAACTGCAACAAAACATTCAAGGAGTCACTGTGTGGCAAGTCCCCGACTCCATGACATCAGCATCTCACCTGCTGGGAAGACTGATGGGCACAAGGTCACCATGATGGTCCCTTGTATTTACAAGGGAGTTTACAGTGTATAAATCATGTTCATTTTCAATTAATCATTCATATTTATAACTTTCTGACATACATAGGCTGCGCTTCATGTTTTATGAATGAAATTTAACTTTACCGAGCAAAGGTATTTCTTGCGGGACACTGCCATGGTCTGTCTTTCCAGCTTCTTTTTCACATTGTTTTTGTTAGAGGATGTCTAGACTGCAATACTTGTGGGATGAGATTTAGTTTAGATCCTTATATGACTTGTTAGAGTTATGGCTATGTTGAATTTCCTTCTTTGGACCTTTGTTCTCCATGAACTTTATACTGATAACATATTTGTTCTAGGAGGATGTGGTATAGTACCACCTTCCTCCCTGCTAGAGGTCAAACCCAGGTGAAGGCATTATGGTTTCTAAGTATGTGTCACATCAGTAGACACTAGTATCACTCAATTTGATAAAGCTTGTCCATCCAGGTAGAGAAAAGGATAGAATTCACTTCTTTTTACGTGGATTATCTGTATATTCTTTAGTTGGTTATCTATGAAATATTTATGTCTTCTGCTATCGAATATATTGTTATTAAACTTGCTTGTCGATTATTTGCATAAGAAGTGTAATTTATTTAGTGTTTTAAAACGTAACCAATGAAAGTGAACCTCAGACTTATCATGACACTGTCACATAGGACAATGAGCCTGTGTGGTCTCAGATATACTGTTCGGTTTTCAGCTACATGGAAGATAAGTGTTCTTGTTATCTGAGGTTTCTATGTGAATGGAAGGGCAGATGGAGGGAAAAAGGTTGAGTTACCTCATTACCTCCTACCAGGCGTACAGTGTAGCTGAAGCCTGAGCAGGCTGCAGCAGGCTAGCTGGGAAGTCAACTATAGTCAGTTTGACTGCATTCTGTTATGGAGAAACAGGCCTGGTTAACTGGCAGTTTCACTTTATTTTATTTTAGTTAAAAAAATTTTTTTTTTTTGGAGGAGAGGTTTGTGAAAAGAGCCACAGTTTATCAGAGGTGGGTTTTGAGAAGGGGCTTTTCATTTCCATTTTCTTCACCATGCCAGGATTAAGTTACATGCTAATTGACTGGAGAAGAAACCGTACTAAATTGTTTGTTCAATAAGCAAATTGTAATGAGTAAAATGTCTGAACTACGCTGTGTGGGAGTGCTTTAAAAAATGCTTTTTATTTTTTATTTTTTTCTGAAGATGGTGCTTGGCTTCCTTTGCTTTCAGTTGCTGCTGAGGCAAAACATCATGACCAAAAAAGTCATAGGCCGTCATCAGTGAAGGCAGGGTAGGAACTTGAGGAAAGAACATGGAGGTAGGAACTAAAGCAGAGAGCACAGATGAATGCTGCTTCTACCTTGATCTCCATGGCTTGTGCAGCCTGTTTTATTGTACAACCCAGGCCCACCTGCCTAGGTATAGCATAGCCCAAGTGAGTTGGGCCCTGGCACATTAGTCACCAATCAAAACAATCCCCAATAGATGTGCACACAGGCTAGTCTGATGGAGGTAATATATCAATTGGTATTCTTTCTTCTTGGATGTCTCTAGTTTGCATTAAGTTGACAAAACCAAACAAGTACAATGGTGTAATCCCAGCATTCAGGAGACATCTGTAGGAATATCTCAAATTTGAGGCTATCTTGAGCTACATAGTTAGATGTTGGTTAATAGCAAAATACAATGTATTATATATAAAGAATCACTTTGTTTTAGTATATTCTTTAATGTATAATTAAGCTTACATAAATTTATTAATAGACATCTAATAATAAGCAGGTAGATTCTTTAAAAACTTAGTTTGCTTTCTGTCATTTAAAATATTTTGAAAATTTGACTTTCACAATAAATGTTTTGATTTTAAGTCAGCTAAAATAATACAATACTGATTTACTTTATGGAACTCTTTATTGCTCCAAAGTAACTTTTCCCAAAAGTCTGTTGGTTTTTAAATAGGTTGGCCCTCTTATATTCCTATGTTTGAATGCTTGGCCCATGGAGAGTGGCACAATCAGGAATTGTGGCCTTGATGGAGTAGGTGTGACCTGGAGGAAGGTTGTCCCTGTGGAAATGGGCTTTGAGGTCTCCTTCTATGCTCAGGCTTGTCTCAGTGTGGAATCAGTCTTCTCCTGGCTGCCTGCAGAAGACAGTCTTCTCCTGCCTGTCTTCATATGAAGTTGCAGAACTCTTGGCTCCTCCAGCTCCAAATCTGACTATCCACTACCTCATTTCCCCATAATGATAATGGACTAAACATCTGAAAGTATAGCCAAGCTCCCACTTAAATGTTTGCCTTTATAGGAGTTGCCTTGGTCATAGTGCCTTTTCACAGGAGTGAAACACTAAGACACTAAGCTAGTCCAAATGAGCATAATCTTGAAGTCACTGAGCTTTTGATGATTTTTACTGTTAATTCATCATGATAACTAAGCCACACACAAGGCTTGATTCTGAGCTTTCAGTATTGACACTTTTGGTGTGTTCTGAAATATTGGCCTTCCTCCCTGAAGATTTCTGTACTTAGCTCTTCCTTTGTCCGTGCTCCAGGTTTTCCTATGGACCTAAAACTTTTCCTGTAGCCTCTGAGGTAAATGATTGACAAAGATGAAGGCCAAAATAATGATCAGCCTATAAACGTCCGAGCTGCCAGCTGCTCTTTTTCAATGTCTCTGGCCAAAATTAGCATTGATTGACTCTTCCTGTTATCTGGTTTATATCTCTGTTGCCAAACAGAAACCTGATTTTGGCCTGTGAAGGATGGGGAAGACAGGAAAAGGAAAGCATGGTGGGCATGCTTCAAGTCAGGCTTTTCAAAACCAGATTCCAGAGCATTATTCCTAGAGATTCTGGCCCAGTGTCCAGAGGAAAACCCTATATTTTCATTTCTAAAAAGCTTTGAGCTGATACTGATGCTGCGGGTCCATGGACTCAATTTTACAACTCTGGCTTCCATGATACTTAAGGAGACATCACTTGTAGTGATGATGAGCTGTATTTCAGAAAGCAGACTGAGCAGCACGTGGGCCAGTCCAGCAGAAGGTGAAGCCACCTGTTTCAGTTTAATCCTCACTATCTGGATTTGACACAGAAATTCTTATATTCCTAGACTCCCTTGGTTTCTAATAGACATGGCTTCCCCATGAGGCTTACAAAACAAGCCTGAGGATGGGAGCTTCATGGTGCTTGAGTGTGTGTGTGTGTGTGTGTGTGTGTGTGTGTGTGTGTGTGTGTGTATAGCCTAAAACTTTAGACCCAGAGTGCTTTAAACTATGCCATTGTCATCATAAAGTGACAGGTGAAGCATGTAGCTGAGATGTTGCTATGGATAGCCCTTGTCTTCTCTAAACCTCTTCCCTGGACATTATGGGAGAAAAAGATTTACAAACAAGTCTACAGATTGAAATGACCTTGGGAGCTTGCTGTAGAGAGAAATGTTTTCAAGCCCATACTAAAGGTACAGAATTTTGTAGATAAATTTAGAAACCGTTGTGGCAAATAGTCTTTGAAAACAGCAGCCACTGGTGTCTCCAAGACAACTTTCTGACTCATGCTGCAGATCTACAGTCTGGATCTCCATCTTTTTTAATCACATCTTGGTCATGACTATTTCAACAGCACAAAGGAGTTAGGTGACACGGAGACTGGGAATTCAGTCGGCTGGTCCTAAGTTCTTAGTGCTATGGGGCTCAAGCTTGCTTTGTGAAGAGCCATACATGGAACCACAGCAAGTCAACTGTATTAGTCAGTTGCTAGAAAGGCCTTCTTGAATCTGTTCAGATCAGCACTATCTTTGGCATATGAGCAGCTCCAGGAGACAGACTTCTGGAGCCCCAGGAGTCATACTTCCTGAAGCCCAGTCACTGCCTTACTTTGTTTAGCTTTAGGAGATTTGTTACAGAGCAGTGTGTGGCTGAAGTGCAAGTGTGTTCCTTGACTTTGTTGGCAGTGACAATACAACAACTGTTTAGAATGGCCATGTCAAATGGAAGAACATTTTATTTGTCCTCCTTACCTTAAAGGAAAAAGGAAAATAAGTCCCATGTGGCCTACATCTTAGAAGGATAAGATTAGCGATTATCATTTTTCTTAGTGTGATTATTAATGAAAGCAAGCAAAGATGTCTATCAACAGTGCCTTCTCTCTAGAGAGCAGAGCATAAGGCAGTGGTCCT
This sequence comes from Grammomys surdaster, assembly GCF_004785775.1. Taxonomy (NCBI): domain Eukaryota; kingdom Metazoa; phylum Chordata; class Mammalia; order Rodentia; family Muridae; genus Grammomys; species Grammomys surdaster. Next base: position 3,091,804 of record NW_021604719.1, read on the forward strand.
CAACCTGTGAGTTACAACCCTTTGAGGTTGAATATCAGATATCCTGAATATCAGATATTTATATTACTATTCACAAAAGTAGCAAAAATTAGAGTTACAAAGTAAAAAAGAAATAATTTTATAGTTAGGGTCACCACAACATGAGGAACTGTATTATACAGTCACAGCATTAGGAAGATTGAGAACCACTAGCATAGGATGATATTCAGGGTGTTATTAATTTCTTCTTGATGGACTTTGATCCCAAGAAAGTGAACTCTGTCCACCTCTGCCTTCTCAATGGCTCCTCAGGAATCCAGGCATCATGATGCCAAGAGTAGATAGGCATCTGTGAGGAGATGAAGTACCCACTAGGACAGACAGAAAGGAAGACATTAGGGGAAACCAGAAAAATGAATGATGCCTTCTCTCTTGTTCATTCAATTATTTTTGGGTTTTGCTGGGCCATCCTGAGGGATGCTTACCAAACGCATCCTTTGGCTGGAAGAACACGTTCATATAGGTTTCCAGCATTTCTATGGATGTATGCTCAAGGATGAATCCCAGCATAAATGCAATGTGACTTTTGACTGGCCTCCCCCTTCTGCTAGCACAGCAAACAGCTTTCTCTCCAGGCATTTGTGGGACCAGTTCCAACAACTCTGCTTTCGTCTTCTGCTTCAAGCATTTTTCTTTGACTGTTTCCTTCTGTGGGATGTGGTGTACTCACTGCCTTGGGAAAAGCTGGGCACCAATGCGTCCTTCCTCCTGAGCATCTGTCCTATATGATTATACAATCATTAACTTGCCCCAGGCAGGATTTTCCTTTCTTGTTGCAGTGGGGAAAATGACTTGTAGTATGAACACTATGCCATGTCCAGTTATATCACAAAACTGGTGATTCTTAAACATCAGTGGCTTTCTGTGGTTATCACATTTGTTGACAAAACCCCAACCTGATAGTAGAAGTTGTAATAGAAAATAGTTAAAAATCTACATAGCATACAGAAAACATCCTTATTCAGTGTCTAATTTTTCTCGAATATTCAATTCAATCTCACTAGCTTATCAGAAACACTTGTTTTTTTCCCTTTAAAATTTGTCATGTATATAGGTAACAAAGGTAGTCCTAACTTTTAGAGTAGGTGAAGAGGACTGCAGTGACAGTGTATATTGTCAAGCTGTTGCCTTTCCTGTGGCTCAGATGGCTTTCCCTATGAAGGACTAAGGTCACTGATGGCGGTGATACCAATGTGTCAGTTTTGTGTGGCATCACTTTTCCACTCAGTTCACTTCCATAGTGACATTCTTAAATGCAAACACGGAAAGCTTTTATAATTCAGAACAAGATAGGATGATTTGCAGCGTGCCTCAAGTTCCTGTTTCTTTCCCATGGGAAATGTAGAAGCAAACCTCCAAGCCTGTACTGTCACTGTTTTCATGGTGACAGTGATTGGGTTCAGCTTATTAAACTTTCATGAAGGTTAGGCTCACACATAATGATCACCAAGTCGAAATCATATTCTTTGTGAGTATAGATTCCCACCAGACCAAATGGTAGGTCTTTGGACCTGGCCATTACTTTCTTAGAGGCATGCTCTATATACAGAAGTATCAATATGTTGTTTTATGTCAAGACTTTTTCCTTTGTCAAGGAAAGACACCCAAATCAATCTTCTGAAAAAAGGAGGTGGCTGGTTAGCTCAGTACAAAGGCCACAGGTAGGAGCATCAGCATTTAAATAATGCCTCCAGAAAGAGCTCCCTCCATCTTTCTCTAGTTCAGACCATTTGCTCATAACGACTTCGTTCTCAGCTGTGTTTGGGCCTGTAGTCCCATGACAAAGACCAACAGAGCTGAGCTTTCAGCAATATTTGGTTTTAACCCAAATTGTCATGCTGAGTTTAAAAAGGTCAACTCCAGACTCAATGGCCATGTTCAGAGGAATTTGAGAGTGATTTCATAAGAGAAAGGCAAGATGGTGATTCTGTTTTAAAAAATGGAAGTAATGACAAGACAACAAAAAGCTGTCATGAGAGGTGGGAAACGCAGACACAGACTCCTAGCTCAGAGAGCAGCACTCTGAACTCACATGCCTCTCTTAAAATAAACCCAGTGTTCAGGGAGATAGTCTCACTTAATAATAGACAATCTTACGATCTTAATAATTGATAATATTAATCTTAATAGTAAAGATAATCTTAACTGAACACAAGGACACCAGTCTATAAGCTGAACAGCAATTTATTATTTTACAAAAAGAACATATAAACAACCCCAAACGTCAGTGTTAACAGAGCAATACACTTTGCCCTCAAGGCAAAGACAAGAAGATCCAATCAGAAGAAATGTGATAAATGAAAATAGATTAAAATGAAAGTAGCTAGTGTCATGGTTTATAGTAGACTCTGCCACAGGCTCCACACCTGGGCTTTGGACAGTGAGCTAGAAGGGTCAAAGCATTTAAGAAGCCTTATTAAAAAGAGATTTAAAAAAACTCTAAGGCTACTCAGGACCAATGGGATTCAAACACACACACATCATTTGTTAGGTCAGCTTTAAAACATTAATAACAGCAGATCTATACTTGAGAGTTGAGAACCCAGTAGTTACTTCATGCTCAAGGCTGAGCAATTCAGCAGTCCCAGTCAGGTATCAGAATACTGAAAGGTTTTCAGAGAGTTCCTGGTCCCTCAGTCTAGGACAAAAACCCACAAATGCTGAATCTGACATCAGTGTAGGAGTCATCGTAATAATCTACCACGTCATCATCATCATCATCATCATCATCAGCAGCAGCAGCAGCAGCAACAGTGTAAATCAATGCACTGGCAATAGGGAAGATCACCTAGCAAAAGGTAGATACAATCTTCTTCTGCCATGCCCTTTTTAGTCTGGGCTTGCTGAAAGAAGGTGCCACCCACAATCTCCATGGGCCTTTCCATATCAATCAAGGCAATCAGGGCTCTTCTTCAAGGGAGGTTCTCTACTAAAGTCCTTCTAACTTGTGGTAAATTGACATAAAAATCCACCACATGAAAGGAGACATTGTATTTTGTAATTGTTTGAGAAGAGGATGCTACGGGTGGAAGGTAATCCTTGAGCTTGCTGGCAAGTGAGCTCCCAGAGAGCTACATTGCCCTGTGATCTGTAATAAAAATAGAACAAAGTATTGTCACAATGTATTCTAACAAAAAGAAACTCTTAAAAAGATACTATAGTGTTAGTCCTTGGAGACTCCTCTTGAGCGTTGGACGGGTCACTGGACCACCTTTCCCTCAGTTTCTTCTCCATCTTTCTCTCTGCAGTTCTTAGAGACAGGAACAATTCTGAGTCAGAGTTTTTTACTGTGGGATGGCAACCCCAGGAAGTGGGGAGGTCTGGTGGGGGAGCATCCTCTTTGAGATGGGAGGGTGTAGGGATGGGATGAGGAACTGTTGGGAGGGGGCAGAATGAGAGGAAGGCAAGGACTGGATTGAAAAAGAATAAAAGTAATAAAAACCAAAAACACAAACAAACAAAAGGAGACTATAGGTATGTTTCAGAAAGTGACTATTATAACATTGTTGCAGAGATCTTGTTTAATTATTAATAGATTGGTAAGGTATTTTACTTCTTTTTTTTTTTTAAAGTATTGCACATCACTCTTTTATTATACTGATCTGGAAAGAGACTTAGTTGTTATGCCCAAACGAGTTCTGAACCCACACAGTAGGGTCAAACAGCTGGAACATGATTCAGACAGTGAAAGACAAAGACTTGGACATGATCATGGGCACTTCACCTCTACAAAACAAGGCAAAGGGATCCAAACATAGCAAGAGGTACAAGGAGTTTATCCCATTTGATATGAGGAATGGCTTATTTTCTGGTGACCACATAGGACTGTTTCAACTGCCACTAGCAACCTCAGAGTTGCTTTTGTGTGCTGATAGAATGTATATATACTTTTTTTTGTAAACGTAAATGTAACACATAGACTTGACAAGATTGATCCCAACCTTCTAGGGCCAGCAGCTCCTTTAGGGTCAGAGAGAAAGTAGGGTCTTTTAAATCACCATGAGGTTACTTTCACTCTCCACTGGAATGACTATGCCCCCAGTTACCTAATTGCAGTAAGAGTGCAGGACAGGTGACAGGGACAAAACTGGACTGCAGCTTCTCATTGGTCATACCACAGCACAGTTCCTCCCTGACTTCTTCCTAAGCAGACCCTTAGTAAACAAAGAGCTAACAAAAACTATAATTACTATCTCTCAACTCTCCTGGTACAGGGAGCCGTCCCTGGATGTGGACCAAGAACCTGCACCCCCAGAGGTGTTATCCTGACTAGATTCTATGAAGGGAGTGGGTACAGGGGATAAAACACTAAACTGAAAATGGGAGCCACAGGTCCCCATCTGCAGCTACAACTTAAACTTAAGATCCTAAAGATGTAGTCAGTGTGATGGGCGCTGGGGAGGGTACAGGAGGCAGAACAGGCAGGGAGGGTGTTGGGAGAGGAGTCTGCCGCCCCGCCTTCACTTCTTCATCTCGCCCTGAGCAGACACAGCCTCCATGGCTTTACGCACAGTCTCCTCGTCCCCCAGGAACTGCATGGGCTTGATGGGGTTCAAGTTCTTGTCCAACTCATAGACGATGGGAATGCCCGTGGGCAGGTTCAGCTCCATGATGGCCTCTTCTGAGAGACCCTCCAGATGCTTGACGATGCCCCGAAGGCTGTTGCCATGGGCGGCAATCAAGACCCTTTTCCCCTCCTTGATCTGGGGGACAATTTCTTCATTCCAGAAGGGCAGTGCTCTGGCAATAGTATCCTTCAGGCTCTCACAGGAGGGTAGCTGGTCCTCAGTAAGGTCTGCGTACCTGCGATCCTTGCTGATGTTGCTGTAGAAGGGATGATCAGGCTCCATGGGAGGTGGGGGGACATCGTAAGATCGCCTCCAGATCTTTACCTGCGCCTCACTATGCTTAGCAGCCGTTTCTGCTTTATTGAGACCTGTTAGACCCCCATAGTGTCGCTCTTTGAGGCGCCAAGTCCTGACCACTGGCAACCACATCTGGTCAATGGCATCCAGGACTGTCCAGAGGGTCCGGATTGCTCTCTTCTGCACAGAGGTGAAGCAGATGTCAAATTCATAGCCAGCATCTCGCAACGCCTGCCCGCTGCGCTTCTCCTCCTCGTGGCCCGCTGGGCTCAGGTCAGAGTCGTACCAGCCGCTGAAGCGGTTCTCCAGGTTCCAGGCGCTCTCGCCGTGCCGGATCAGCACCAGCTTGTAGGCACTATGACGACAGGTAGAGGATGCGGCAGCAACTGAGGATCGCTGTGGTATTTTACTTCTTATTATTGAAACATACTACAAATTTAGTTTTGTAAGTGAAAAAAATTATATCTTCAACTATTCTGACAAATTCAATTTTCTATAGCAGTTATACGTCATCTCAGTGGTCAATAATCCATAGAAGCCAACAATTTAGTACATTTCTAATATTAAAAATTTCTTCCATTTTAATTAATCATGTTGAGCAGAAACTCAATTTTGAGCTTATAAAATATAGGTATGTATTTACCAGAAAATATAAGACTACACATGGTCTGGAGGTTTTTCATACCCTTTTAATTCACCACTTTGAGTCAATTTGTCTGTTTTTCACCTAGACATCATATTCAATTTGAAATCTGTATACATGATGGTGTATACAGCTGCCATGATGGATGGCCATGATTGATGGTCCAGGCTTGTGACGGCACACACTTTCACTAATGGGCACATCTTGCTTGCAGGTTAGATTCACGTCTGTGGAGGACTGTGGCTCTTCTGCCCCAGCAGCCTGTTTGACCTCTCACAGCACTATGTATTTGGTAACTTATAACAACATCTACACTAGCAACAGGAAAGGAACTTCCAGTTCCAGTCTGGCTTGATTTCTCTACGTCCTGAAACCAGGGTATAACATCAGGACTTGCTCCATTGTTTGCTATTTAATACACAAACGATTCACAGTGATTATTGTTTATTAATGATGTTTTTTTTGCCACTCATAGATAAGGTACCTTTTATTAAAATTTGTAAGGATGGTTCAATCTATTATATCTTCCTGTTTAACATAAGAGTGATGTAATAATGTCTCCTATCTCAGAGCCAAAGTTACCATCTTTTTGTTATTGTTTTGTGATCTTAATCACTGTGGGCACTCACTATAATAGTCCCATCAGCTGAGTCCTAAAGCATAGTGTGAGTCACAAAGCATTAGACTCACAATGAACTCATGGGTTTTCTTTACTCTGCTTGATTGGATTTCCATAATCCACATCCCAAATTTCCTTATCATTAATTAACTCCTGGAGTGACTATTCTATAAGTATATTCACCCTCTAAACACTTGTTCTGGATTTCACTCTTATTAGTATGATTCTCTGATGGCGTCTCGTTAGTGTGATTGCATTATAACCATGGTAGCAATGTTTTCAGAACCCAGTTCAGAGTGCATTGAGAGACTTATCATTCACAGTCCCATAGACCTAATCGATGCTACACATAGGACCCTTGCTCTACCTTCTCCTCATAGAGTTTTCTCTACTGATCAACAGGTTATTTCAGCACTGTGTTTAATATTATTTTCTGGTTACATATCATCTCAAGGCCCTTTGAGAGTTGGTCCAAAGCAATCTTCCTTACATTCCTAATGCCTAGCATAGCATTTGGCAAATAGTTGCCATTCAATAATTACTGAAATAAATTAAGTGGAATATCACACATATATTACTATATTAGTATATATTAATATATGTAATCTTAATGTATAATATAATTGTATACGTGGTTTTTTGTCAAATTTAGAACTTTCTTGGCTACATTATTCAAAAATAAATTTTTTTTTTTATTGGATGATTTATTTACATTTCCTATGTTGTCCCCTTACCCCATCCCCCACCACCCCCTCGGAACCCCCAATCCCCTCGCCCCTCCTCCTTCTTCTCTGTGGATGTAACCTCTATCTACACCCCCCCCCCACTCCCACCTCCCCACCCTCAAAATTCCCACCCCCTGGGGCATCCAGCCTTCATGAGGTCAAGGTTCTCTTCTTCCACCTATGCCCAGCAGGGCCCTCCACT
>NW_021604719.1:3098996-3104755 GCF_004785775.1 Grammomys surdaster
ATGATCAGTTCAATGGCTAGTTGTGAGCATCTGCTTCTGAATATGTCTGACTCTTGAAGGCCTCTGAGGAGATATCCATATCAGGCTCTTATCAGCATGCACTTCCTGTCTTCCACATCAGCATCTACCTTTGGTGATTGCACATAGGATAGATACTCAGGTGGGGTGGTCTTGAGACGGCCCCTCCTTCAGTTTCTGTCCCTCACTTTGTCTCCATATTTGCACCCTTGAGTATTTTGTTGCTCCTTCTAAGAAGGACCGAATCACCCTCACTTGGTCTTCCTTCTTTATGGGCTTCATGTGGCCTGTGAGTTGCATCTTGGGCATTTCAAGGTTCTAGGCTAATATCCAATAATCAGTGAGTGAATACCATGTGTCTTCTTTTGTGATTGGCTTACCTCACTCAGGATGATAATTTCTAGTTCCATCCATTTACCTAGGAACCTCTCGAATTCATTGTTTTTAATAGCTGAGTAATACTCCATTGTGTAAATATACCACATTTTTTGAATCCATTCCTCAGTTGAAGGACATCTGGGTTCTTTCCAGCTCCTGGCTATTATAAATAAGGCTGCTATGAACATAGTTGAGCATATGTCCTTGTTATATGTTCGAGCATCTTCTGGGTATATGCCTAGGAGTGGTATAGCTGGATCCTCAGGTAATGCTATGTCCAATTTTCTGAGGAACCGCCAGACTGATTTCCAAAGTGGTTGCACCATCTTGCAGTCCCACCAACAATGGAGGAGTGTTCCTCTTTCTCCACACCCTCGCCAGCATCTACTATCACCTGAGTTTTTAATCTTAGCCATTCTGACTGGTGTGAGATGGAATCTCAGGGTTGTTTTGATTTGCATTTCCCTGACGACTAAGGATGCTGAACATTTCTTTAGATGCTTCTCGGCCATTCGAGTTTCTTCCGTTGAAAATTCTTTGTTAAGCTCTATACCCCATTTTTTAATAGGGTAATTTGGTTGTCTGGAGTCTAATTTCTTGAGTTCTTTGTATATATTGGATATTAGCCCTCTATCAGATGAAGGATTGGTAAAGATCTTTTCCCAATTTGTTGGTTGTCGTTTTGTCCTATTGACAGTGTCCTTTGCCTTACAGAAACTTTGCAATTTTATGAAGTCCCATTTGTCAATTCTCGATCTTAGAGCATATGCCATTGGAGTTCTGTTCAGGAACTTTTCCCCTGTGCCCAAGTATTCGAGGCTTTTCCCCACCTTCTCTTCTATTAGTTTCAGTGTATCTGGTTTTATGTGGAGGTCCTTTATCCACATAGACTTGAGCTTTGTACAAGGGGATAAGAATGGATCAATTTTCATTCTTCTACATGTTGTCTTCCAGTTGAACCAGCACCATTTGTTGAAAATGCTGTCCTTTTTCCACTGGACAGTTTTAGCTCCTTTGTCAAAGATCAAGTGACCATAGGAGTGTGGATTCATTTCTGGGTCTTCAATTCTATTCCATTGATCTTCCTACCTGTCTCTGTACCAATACCAGGTAGTTTTTATCACTATTGCTCTGTAGTACAGCTTGAGGTCAGGGATGGTAATTCCTCCAGAAGTTCTTTTATTGTTGAGAATAGTTTTCGCTATCCTGGGTTTTTTGTTATTCCATATGAATTTGAGAATTTCCTTTTCTAACTCTGTGAAGAATTGAGTTGGGATTTTAATGGGGATTGCATTGAATCTGTAGATTGCTTTTGGCAAGATGGCCATTTTTATTATATTAATCCTGCCAATCCATGAGCATGGGAGATCTTTCCATCTTCTGAGATCTTCTTCAATTTCTTTCTTCAGAGACTTGAAGTTCTTGTCATACAGGTCTTTCACTTGCTTGGTTAGATTCACACCAAGGTATTTTATATTATTTGCAACTATTGTGAAGGGTGTCATTTCCCTAATTTCTTTTTCATTCTGTTTATCTTTCATGTAGAGGAAGGCTACTGATTTGTTTGAGTTGATTTTATAACCAGCCACTTTGCTGAAGTTGTTTATCAGGTTTAGGAGTTCTCTGGTGGAAGTTTGGGGGTCACTTAAGTATACTATCATATCATCTGCAAATAGCGATATTTTGACTTCTTCCTTTCCTATTTGTATCCCTTTGACTTCTTTTTGCTGTCTAATTGCTCTGGCTAAGACTTCCAGTACTATATTGAATAGGTAGTGGGAGAGTGGGCAACCTTGTCTAGTCCCTGATCTTAGTGGGATTGCTTCAAGTTTCTCTCCATTTAGCTTGATGTTGGCTACTGGTTTGCTGTAAATTGCTTTTACTATGTTTAGGTAGGGGCCTTGAATTCCTGATCTTTCCAAGACTTTTATCATGAAGGGATGTTGAATTTTGTCAAATGCTTTCTCAGCATCTAGTGAGATGATCATGTGGTTTTTTTCTTTAAGTTTGTTTATATAGTGGATTACATTGATGGATTTCCGAATATTGAACCATCCCTGCATTCCTGGGATAAAACCTACTTGATCATGATGGATGATTGTTTTGATGTGGTCTTGGATTCGGTTTGCTAGAATTTTATTGAGTATTTTTGCATCGATGTTCATAAGGGAGATTGGTCTGAAGTTCTCTTTCTTTGTCGGGTCCTTGTGGGGTTTGGGTATGAGTGTAATTGTAGCTTCATAGAACGAATTGGGTAGTGTTCCTTCTGTCTCTATTTTGTGGAATAGTTTGAAGAGAATTGGTATTAGGTCTTCCTTGAAGGTCTGATAGAATTCAGCACTAAAACCATCTGGTCCTGGGCTTTTTTTAGTGGGGAGGCTTTTGATGACTGCTGCTATTTCCTGAGGGGTTATGGGACTATTTAGATGGTTTATCTGCTCCTGGTTTAACTTCGGTACCTGGTATCTGTCTAGGAAATTGTCCATTTCATCCAGGTTTTCCAGTTTTGTTGAGTATAGGCCTTTGTAGTAGGATCTGATGATTTTTTGAATTTCTTCAGTTTCTGTTGTTATGTCTCCCTTTTCAGTTCTGATTTTATTAATTTGGATACTGTCTCTGTGCCCTCTGGTTAATCTGGCTAAGGGTTTATCTATCTTGTTGATTTTCTCAAAGAACCAACTCCTGGTTTTATTGATATTTTGTATTGTTCTTTCTGTTTCTATTTGGTTGATTTCAGCCCTGAGTTTGATTATTTCCTGCCTTCTACTCCTCCTGGGTGTATTTGCTTCTTTTTGTTCTAGAGCTTTTAGTTGTGCAGTCAACTTGTTAGTGTGTGCTCTTTCCAGTTTCTTTTTGTAGGCACTTAGAGCTATGAGCTTTCCTCTTAGCACTGCCTTCATGGAGTCCCACAAGTTTTGGTATGATGTGTCCTCATTTTCATTGAATTCTAAAAAGTCTTTTATTTGTTTCTTTATTTCTTCCTTGACCAAGTCATCATTGAGTAGAGAGTTGTTCAGTTTCCATGTGTACGTGGGTTTTCCATTGTTTTTGTCATTATTAAAGACCAGTCTTAGTCCGTGGTGATCTGATAAGATGCAAGGGATTATTTCAATCTTTTTGTATCTGTAGAGGCTTGTTTTGTGACCAATTATATGGTCTATTTTGGAGAAGGTACCATGAGGTGCTGAGAAAAAGGTATATTCTTTTGTTTTAGGATGAAATGTTCTATAGATGTCTGTTAAGTCCATTTGGTTCATAACTTCTGTTAATTTCAAAGTGTCTCTGTTTAGTTTCTGTTTCCATGATCTGTCCATTGCTGACAGTGGGGTGTTGAAATCCCCCACTATTATTGTGTGAGGTGTAATGTGTGTTTTGAGCTTTAGTAAAGTTTCTTTTATGTATGTAGGTGCCCTTGCATTTGGAGCATAGATGTTCAGAATTGAGAGTTCACCTTGGTAGATTTTTCCTTTGATGAGTATGAAGTGTCCTTCCTTATCTTTTTTGATTAATTTTGGATGAAAGTCGATTTTATTTGATATTAGAATGGCTACTCCAGCTTGTTTCTTGGGACCATTGGCTTGAAAAATTGTTTTCCACCCTTTTATTCTGAGGTAGTGTCTGTCTTTGTCACTGAGGTGCGTTTCTTGTATGCAGCAAAATTCTGGGTCTTGTTTGTGTATCCAGTCTGATAGTCTGCGTCTTTTTATTGGGGAATTGAGACCATTGATGTTAAGAGATATTAAGGAAAAATGATTGTTGCTTCCTGTTATTTTTTTTATTAGAGGTAAAGTTATGTTTGTATCTTTTTTGGGGGTTGTTGGAAGATTACTTACTTGCTTTTCCTAGGTTGTAGTTTCCCTCCTTGTGTTGGCATTTTCCATCAATTATCCTTTGAAGTGCTGGGTTTGTGGGAAGATATTGTGCAAATTTGGTTTTGTCATGGAATATCTTGGTTTCACCATCTATAGTGATTGAGTATTTTGCTGGGTATAGTAATCTGGGCTGGCAATTGTGTTCTCTTAGTGTCTGTATGATGTCAGTCCAGGCTCTTCTGGCTTTTATAGTCTCTGGTGAGAAGTCTGGTGTAATTCTTATAGGTCTGCCTTTATATGTTACTTGACCTTTTTCCCTTACTGCTTTTAGTATTTTTTCTTTGTTTTGTGCATCTGATGTTTTGATTATTATGTGACGGGAGGTATTTCTTTTCTGGTCTAGTCTATTTGGTGTTCTGTAGGCTTCTTGTATGTTTATGGGCATCTTGTTCTTTAGGTTAGGGAAGTTTTCCTCAATAATTTTGTTGAAGATATTTACTGGCCCTTTAAGTTGGGAATCTTCATTCTCATCTATACCTATTATCCTTAGGTTTGGTCTTCTCATTGTGTCCTGGATTTCCTGGATGTTTTGAGTTAGGAGTTTTTTGCATTTTGCATTTTCTTTGACAACTGTGTCAATATTTTCCACCGTATCTTCTGCATTTGAGATTCTCTCTTCTATCTCTTGTATTCGGTTGGTGATGCTTGCGTCTGTGACTCCTGATCTCTTTCTTAGGTTTTCTATCTCCATGGTTGTCTCCCTTTGAACTTTCTTTATTGTTTCTATTTCTAGTTTCAGATCCTGAATGTTTTTGTTTAATTCATTCTTTGTGTTTTCTTCCATTTCTTTAAGGGATTTCTGTGATTCCTCTTTAAGGGCTTCTATCTGTTTACTTGTACTCTCCTGTATTTCTTTAAGGGAGTTACTTAATTCCTTCTTATAATCCTCTATCATCATCATGAGAAGTGATTTTAATTCTGAATCCTGCTTTTCAGGTGTGATGGGGTGTTCAGGGCTTGCTATATTGGGAGAATTGGGCACTGATGATGCCAAGAAACTTTGGTTTCTGTTGCTTATGTTCTTGCGCTTGCCTTTCGCCATCTGGTTAACTCTAGTGGTACCTGCCCTCACTGTGTAAAACTGGAGTCTGTATTTCCAGTTATCTTGCTTATTGCAGAGCTCCTCAGAGTCCAGAGGTCTCTGTGGTCTTATGCTCCTAATCTCCTGGGTGGAATAACTCCTGGGACTCAGGCCACCTCTTGGATCTGGAAATCCTTCTGCTCTGAGTGCAGTGGGTCCTCGATGACTCAGGATTCAGTTTCAGCTGCTCTGAGTGCAGTGGCTCCAGCTGCTCTGAGTGCAGTGGCTCCTGGATGACTCAGGATTCAGTTTCTCAACAGGACAGGAGCAGACCGACTCTGTGTCACCTGCTCTGAGTGCAGTGGCTCCTGGATGACTCAGGATTCAGTTTCTCCACAGGACAGGAGCAGACCGACTCTGTGTCAGCTGCTCTGAGTGCAGTGGCTCCTGGATGACTCAGGATTCAGTTT
>NW_021604719.1:3104765-3106176 GCF_004785775.1 Grammomys surdaster
GACTCTGTGTCTGCTCCAGCCCAGAGGACCAGGCAGGGGCAGAAGGGCTCAAAAATAAATTTTAATAGGGCATCATTGTTGTTATTGAGGCGGATATAAGGAAGAAGTGTTAATCTGATTAACCAAAGTAGGGAAGATATTCATGGCTCTGAGCATTCGTGTTGATTGCCTTTAATACTACCAGAGCACCCCTCTCATCATGTTATTTAAAATTTCATCGTTAGAGAAATTTAATGAATTCTAAATGTTTTTCATTTTGTTGTTCAAGAAAAGAGATAGAAAACAGCAGGTGTGGTTACTGGACAAGCTTAATCTGGTCAACATGCCAGGATGGCGTGAGAAACTACTGACAGTGGCTGCTGAGTGAGGGAAAAAAGATTTTTTTTCTTTGGAAGAACAGAGACCCTGTGAGGTTTACCATGCTCCAGTGAACAGCTCCACACTCTCACATGTATGGACAGCACAAATTAGACTCAGAGGGTTATGAAAACAAAAGCAGGAAGGCATGAGGTTGGGAGGGGTTTTAAAGAACCTTGGAGGAACTGGAGGGGTATGAGAAGGGACTATGATTGAAATACATAGTATACATGTATGAAATTCTCACAGAATAAATTTAAATGGTTTAAAATTCACAACAAAACAACATGCCTTCACTTTTGCAGTGGAAACAGCAAACAAGATGCTGGGAAGAACCCTGGGAAGGATGGGTGAGTCGCCGCTGAAAGCAGGCCTTGCTGCCTTCAGATGAGTTGAGGACCCGTCTCTGGATTTACAAGTGATAGTTTTAGGGACATTGGCACTGCGCATGTTTTCCACTCTCATACTTTCCTGACCCTGATGATGGGGCATGCTTCCTTTGAAGAATTAGCTAACTGACAGGATAGTTCTGTGTAAGAGAAAATTAACTCTGAAGTTGTTCAGATGTCCAGATAAATTAACATTCTCAGAAGAGCTCGAGGATACTCGACATTAAAAACATGGTGACAGTGTAATGATGGAAAGAAGAAAGCCAGTCACTTTTAAGTCTTCTCAGAGGAGACAGTCCCTGAAAATTAAATGAGACCCAAAGGAGGTTGTTTAAATATGCAACATTACTTTACCTTTGAAAACACATTGAAATTCTTTAAGTGTATTTCTTATAAAATTTACCAGTATGCATCCTGCTCAGTCAAGAGATGACAAAAGGCAGGCCCCTCCATCCTTGTCTTCTTATTTCCTGTCCCTGTGATGGCTCACAGTGCTAGGTCTGTGGGTAAATTGTCCTGGGGCCCAGGCAATGTATAAGATTTGTATGTTAAATGAGTGATGGCTTAAAGGACCCAAGTCAGGTACAATGGATATATCTAAGTCTGAGCTACTGAGGTGCTGAGATGGGAGCATTACTTCAGTCCATGTGAGCAACAAAACATGG
>NW_021604719.1:3106186-3123373 GCF_004785775.1 Grammomys surdaster
AAGAGAAGAGAAGAGAAGAGAAGAGAAGAGAAGAGAAGAGAAGAGAAAAGAAGTGAAAAGAAGAGAAAAGCAAAGAGCAAAGCAAAGCAAAGCAGAAGATACCTTAGAGATTAGAGATGGGAGAAATGTATACATTTCTTAAATCTACTTTTTTTTCTACACCTCTCATTTTGTTAATAACTTTATCTCATGGCAAGTGAGATAGATTTCAAAGATTTGAGCTAAGCAAAACAACAACAATAAAAACTAAAGTATCTGATAAATTAAGAAAAATGTTTTATGAGCTTTTTGAGTATTTTGTATCCATTTTTGAAAAAGAATTATTTATTTTATGTATATGAGTACACTGTAGCTGTCTTCAGAGACACCAGAAGAGGGCATCAGATCCCATTACAGATGGTTGTGAGCCACCATGTTGTTAGAAATTGAACTCAGGACCTGTGGAAGAAGAGTCAGTGCTCTTAACCACTGAGCTGTCTCTCTAACCCTGAGAATTTTATACAACGTGTTTTTAACATTTTACTCTTCTCCCCAAACTCTTCCTAGATTCTCTCTCTCTCTGTTCTACCCACTCAAATTTTTATCTTAAAAATATCAAAACAAATTTATGTTGCTCAAGTATTCATGGATGTGTGGCCTTCTACTGGTACATGGCTGACTTGTCAGTAACTATACTTTTGGAAAAGATTGATATCCTCTCTCTCTTTCTCTGTCTCTCTCTCTGTCTCTCTGTCTCTCTCTGTCTCTGTGTCTGTCTGTCTGTCTGTCTGTCTATCTGCTCTCAGAAGCTAATATTGCCAATGGCCTTTTGCCTAAGTGTGGGACTTGGTTCCCAATTCCATTTTCCATGCTAGAGTTTGACCTGGCATGGACATGCACAGATCCTGTGCATGCTGACTCTACTACGGTGACTTTATCTGTGGAGCTGCCCTGCTCTGTGTCCAGAAGATAAAGTTTCCCTGTGGTTATCCGCTGCCTATGGCTTTTACACTCTTTCTGCCACCTCTTCTGCAATGATCTCTGAGACTTGAGAGGGCATCACGGTGTATTTGTTCCATTTATGGTTGAGCGTTCTGCAATACCCTCTTCTCTGTACCATGACAAGTTTTGGCTCTCTCTGCCAATCACCATCTATTGCAAATGAAAACTCCTTTGATCCATTAGGAGTTAGTTTAAGGCTATGTACATGTAGTATAGTAATAGTAGTAGGTTCTCCAGAGAGCCTATGATCTGTCTATCCATATAGTTTTGAGCCAACCACGGTATCAGGTATTGAATACACCCTATAGAACAGGACTTAAATCCAATTAGAACTCCCATGATACTGATTACTTCCATGATACTGCTGTTATTGCATTAATGAGTATGACTTGTCAAGCCAATCATTACTGAGGCTCTTAGGGTTCATGGCAAGGAAAGACTGATTGATGATTGGCTTTATCCTTCAGCATCCTGCCTAGCACCATTCTAGCCTGTAGATCATTGTCCCATATAAGTTAAATATCATCATGTGCTATAATCTACCTATGTAATATCCTCAGTGATTGGGCCCTATTCTTAAGCTGAACAAATAGCATTGACAATAGCCTATAAAGTTTGTGGGTCTATGAGACTTCACCAGCTAACAACTCCCAAAGAAAGCAGCCATTCCTGGCTCTGTCTTTTTTTAATTTGTTAGCCTTTGGTGATGTAATAGGGGTATTGTTGTCCCATTGTATATAGAGACTATGGAGAATAACCCCACTTTAACTCTTTTGGTATATTTATATATATGTATATGTGTAGTATACATGCATTTCTTGATCTAAAGTGCATATGTATATGTATGTATAATAGTAAATATACTACAGGTTTCTCCCCTTCTGTTTGGTTCTATTCTCTTCCACTCTCCATCACTAGGGTTCTATTCTAGTTTTCTGGCTTTTACACATGTCTGCTCCCACCAGGATGTTCATATTTAGGAACTAGAGGCTAAGATCTCCATGAGAAAGGGAGAGCACAAGGTCTGATTTTCTGAGCCCAGGTTGGCTTGCTCAATGCGATGTTTTCCAGTGCATCAATTTCCTTAAAAGTTTCATAATATTGTTTCTCTTTAGAGCTGAATAAAATTCCATTGTATATGTATCACACTTCCATTACCCATTCTTTTACTGATGAACATCTATACTCCTCTCATTTCCTAGCACTTGTGAAAAAGAATCATTGATAGACAGATACGTGCAAAGCCGATATAAGAATGTTTTGCTTTGTATTGAGCATGAATCTCTTAAATCTGTCATTGCTTAATGTTTTCACTGCTCGGAAGTTTCTTAAAGCTGTCAGTGACTGACTACCCTGAAGCACAAGCAACAGCACACTAGGATTGGCAACAAATTTTTAGTAGGGAAGAAATACTACAAAACATATGGAAGAAAACCATCTTTGACAAATTTCTTAAACTTTATATCTGTGTATAACTTTGAAATTTGTCCTAAATGTTGAATGAGGCTGATAATTTGCTTAAAAAGTTTCTAGCCCCTCTTGATCTGAAACTCAAATTTCATTGCACAATAAAATTTTACTATAAATATAGTTTGTAAAGCACATAAATAATTTTATATGAATATATTTATATAGTAACAAGTCATTTTCTTACAAAATTGAACATGGGAATAGGCATAAGATCTCACAGACAGGAACAAATCTGAATTTTTTTGTGGGTGAGATTGTATGATTTGTATTGTTAACCTACATTGCCATCTCTCATTATGAGACATGAGGTGTATATCTCTTCATCACTTACCCTGTGTGGCAAAATTTGGAGACTCGGGCATTATCTTCTTCAATCAGGTCCACATTTGCAAGCAAAATTAGTATCTCTGACTTCTGCATGAGCTCAGATGCTGTGTGCTAGCACATTTTGCTGGATCACAGAGCCCCTCCCACATGCAGAGCGATGGCTCAGTGTAACACAAATAGACCTGGTACAGTCAGCCACTGTTACTGCATAGGGCCTTATGTTGTGGGTCTGTTGAGTAGCTGTAAGGTTAGCGGGGCATACAGGATGTGGCAGTCACCACACAAAAGGACCTGAAGGTGAAGGACAACTTCCTGGATCTTGTGCTGCCCTAGCTCTTCTCTCTGCTTTTAGCTATTTCCATCAGGAGGTAGATGGGCTTTTGAAGTACACTCTCCCTTACTTCTGTTCACTGAAATGATAACTACAAGGGACTTTCATTCACAATACTCAGGAATCAGAAAGAAATGGGATACGCCACTTAGACTGCCATAGGACTAATACAGAACAGTATTTTGAAGAAGGACGTTCATATATCACCAAGGCCAGAGTCATTCTGAGGCAGAAGGAAAGGTGTGTGGAAATTGAGGAAAAGCTCTGCTCCCAACTCCAAGGCCACCTGGCCAAGGCAGAGATCACATGATAGAGAAGGTAGGATCCCTTCCTGTAGATATGGCCATTTTCTGCAGTTGAAACAGACGTTAGGCAAGTCTTTTGTCTTGGGTCAGATAAATTGATTTGTCTTAAGTATTAAATATTTGTCTTTAATATTAAATATGAAACTGCTCTTGACTTTTACTCTTTGAGCTTATTTAGAATCCATGTTACTGATTTAATAAACACAAGTTATTGATTTATAAGAATGGCATTTGAAGAAAATGAGCAGCTCAGTTACAATGAAGATTTGAGGAGAAGATTCACTATGCAAGGGCAGTGCAGGAAAATCAGGGCAGTAGAGTTAGAACATTTCAATTTCAAGCTTCTGATGGGTATTAAAAAATGATTAAGAGGGATTTAAAAAATAATGAAAATACCTTGAGGGTGTCACCTTAAATTAGGAAACCAAAATTGAGAATTACATCAGTGCTTTAAGGTACATTAGAACACAGAGCACACAAGGCTCACAGAGTGATGACTTCAATGGTAAGTGGAGAATAGGGGCTGCTCTTTCCTGTCCTATTGGATACAGTGGGGCTCTGCTTTGGGGTGGGGGGCTTCATTTCCTGTCTGTGTTAAGTAAGTTGTGAATTCAGTGCTTGTTCAGTGCCTGGCCTATGTTGTCATGGAGTGAGGTGTCTGGAATGCTGGAAGATTGGGCAGCATCTAGGGATACTCTGATAAAGACACATAGTTGGTAGAGGATAGGAAATGCATTAGATATTCTCTGAAATGGGATTAAAAGGGTAAGTATCTTGCCACAGGATAAAGGCAGTTTGCCGGCCTCTCTGAGTCTCTTACAATGGATACCCAGAGGAGTTCTTGAAGCCGGAGAGGCTGGTTAGTTGTGTATGTGTACATTTCTTCTTGTGGCAGGAGCAAGCATGGATCTAGGAAGGGGTCATAGAAAGAAAGTGAGACAGGAAATGAAGACCTAGGCCATATTTCTGGGACAAGCTTATAAGGGAGGAAAATAATCAAATAGCCATGCCTAGTTATAGAATGCCAATACTCACATCAATGACCAGAATGGCAAGATGTCCCTAAAGTACAATAGCGGCATTTACATTTTGAGAGTAACCAACAGCTGTCTAATTGGATCAGATCTGGGGGTGCTTTACAGGAGGGAAATCATGCCTTATATTTCAAACCTAGCAAACTACCAATGGCTAGTGAAGCCATAGGCCTTAGAGAATGTCCCACATATTACCACCTTCCTGAAAAGTATAATAAATAAAAAATTCTAAATACTTATCTCTACTCCTATGGATAAGTGTAGTTCTCAGCCCTCCTCAAAGAACCTTCTTTCTACAGCATCAGGAAACTATCACAGAAAGCCATAATTTGTTGAATTACAGAGACCAACAGACTGTGTAGTACCTAGCCTTAAAGAATACACCTACAAACACAACTCCTGCCTCCCAAGGTTCAGGGTCATCTCTGGGAAGAGAGGGTAGACAGATTGTAAGGTCGAGTACCAAGAAGCACTGTGAGATTGTGCTTTCTAGCTAAGCTACTCCTATGAAATCTCAACAACATGGCTGAATAAACAAGATCTGAGTAATTAAAGCAGCAGTTGACACCTCAATGTAGATGGAGAAAATGTCACTGGGCCCACCCTTAACTGAAGAATGGACAGGCAAGAGCAAGTACACAGGGAGGGAGAATTAGACCTGGGAGGAGTAAGGAGGAGGAGAAGGAGGGAAGGGCTTTAATATTTTAATTAAATAAAAACATTTAACCGTGCATTATGTTCTGTTAAAGACTGACTATTTCCTCTAAGAAGGCAGGAAGCACACTTTTACAACTTTAAATTCTAGCCAAAATAGTCGAGAAAAAGGAGAAGAAAAAAAGCTCAAAAGGAAAGATAGAAATAAAAAAAAATTCCTTCACAGACAAGATTATCTTGCACAGAGAAAAACTTTAAGATTCACCACATAGAGTCCATTAAAACTAATAAGTCCCTGTCATTGCAAAAAAGTCAGTTGTATTCCAGACACCAGAGATAACAATTTTTTTTTATGATAGAATAAATTTTTTTTTAATTTCTTTTTTTTTTTTTTGAACATGAAATGCTTTTTTATAGCATGTTTTACAAGGGGAGGGGGTAAGAGGGTCCAGGTGGTGGAAAAGTACAAAATCTTCTTGGCCTGTGCCTTGAAACATGTCATGGTCTATATGGTACACTGCCTTGAATTATGATCTACCTGAAGTTCTTCAGAAGATATGGTACACTGCTTGAGTTATGGTCTCCCTGCTATTCTTAAGAAGACATGGTACTCTGCTTTGAGTCTGTCTGCAGTTGCTAAGCAGGATCTTGCAGTTGCCAAGCTTCAGAGGACATTGTGCAGGTGGGGAAAGGTAGATGCCTGCTATTAGAAGTTCTAACCCAGATGGACCAGAAGCCAGGAGCCTCGCCCTTACCCTCACCCCCTACCTTTTCCCACCTGCACAAGGTCCCCTGAAGCTGGGCAACTGCAAGATCCTGCTTGGCAACTGCAGATAGACTCAAAGCAGTGTACCATATCATCTGAAGAATAACAGGGAGACCATAACTCAAGCAGTGTACCATATCTTCTGAAGAATAGCAGGTTGCAGTCCTCCTCGACCCCACGAATAACCAGGACCCGCCGGTCGGGTCAAGTGGCACCCAGACGTGGGGCTCGAGGCACGGACCCATCCGGACGGACCCTCATTGAGAGGATGTGCGCACGACATCAAGATTGAGCAAGACAGAGATTATCGCCCGTGACCTGTCGTCCACGGAACCAGGTTGATGCTGCCATCAAGAAGGCAGTTGAAGTTCATTACCATCAGCTGAAAATTGCAGAGGATCCAGAAGTGACTCCGCAGGAGACTGACACAGCTGTCAGCTTCCCTGCCTCCCCCTACGGTCGACCCCTAGACTTCCACGCCCTCCAGAAGGGTTCCTGGTATGCCTGGCTTTGCCCTCATTTCTCTCGCTAGAGAGCTTGGCCTCTTGATCACCACAACAAAAATTGGCTTTTTCCTAAACCAAGGCCACCCTTGATATGGCCGCTAACATTGGGGAGCCTTCCTTTATGACAATATTACACCCCAAACTGACAAATGGTTGGTAACTTGAACATTTACAAGAGACTAGGATGGCTGTGAGTTAGCCCAATGACGGGATTATTGTAGGTCCACTTCCCAGGGGCCCACCCAATGCAGCCGAAAAGGAGTGTGTGGTGCTGGGAGTGGGTGCAGCCTACATGGCCTAAGACAGGGCTCTCACCCTCCTTTCACCCACATCAGAGTCCCTTGACGTTGCCCATCGTCGACAGCCTAAAGCCTTCAACCATCGATGTGACTCGTCTCACATCAGTGTTTTGGGGTTGTGAACTTGTCTAAGACCCCCCATAATTAGACATCCAAATTCAAAACTCACATAGTTGGGATTGAACATAAGACGCCTTCTCTAACTAAACAGAGAAGGGGGAGATGCCAGAAGCCAGGACCCTCGCCCTTACCCAGAGATAACAAATTTAAACAGACCAATAAAAACAACTGGGGTTACAGGGACATCCAAAGCAGGAAGAGGAGTTGGTTAGTAGTTGATTTACAAGCCTGTACAACAGAGGCCTTCGGTAAGTGGGAATACATCTCATACTCATGAGTTAGATGAACAACAAGATATCAATCTCATGAATAAAAATTATAGGTTTGCTATAGTACCCGTCAAAACACCAATCATCTGTTTTGAAGAAACAGAAAAAATAAACCCATATTCTAAAGTTATTACAGGCTCATGGAACCCCAAATAGCCAGAACAATCTTGTAAAAGAAGAAAACATATATATGAAGATTTACTTCTTGCTTTCAAGACTGACCCGGAAGCTATAGTAATCAACACAATACAGCGCTGACATGAAGTCAGGCCAATAGAATGAATGATCAGAAATAAGCCCTCCTAAAAAAATTTTTTTAAAGAATTATTTTTGAAAAGGTTGCAGAGGTCACCCAATGAGGAAATGAAAGTCTTTTCAACGATTCATGCTGGATAAATTAGATACTTATACACAAAATAATGAATTTAGATCCTTCTCTCATATGTTTACCTCAATCTGTCGAAATATCTGAGTCTTTAAAACATTGAATCCTTAGACGGAAACAGCATAAAATGGAGTCACGCTTCTCTTCCCACTCAGTAGCTCTGGAGCTGCTTGTATTTTCAGTCTTTGTACTTCTACTTTTTGAAAGCTGGAGCCAGTGTTGAGTCTCTGCAGCTTTTGATATTTTACTTAGCAAACTCATTGTAAAAATCCTTTGTAATTTTATGGCTTCGGAACACATCTGTTTTTATTGCTGAATGGTATTCCATTGGTTGAATCTACCACGGTCATCTCTGTTTGCCTTTGAAGAGTATCTTGGTTGCCTTTTATTTGGGGAAATAAGATGAACACGGCTCTAAATACTCACGTAAAGGTTTTTGTGGGGAAACCTAGTTTCAAATTATTTCGGCAAATATATCAGAGTATGACAGCTGTCATCTAGGAAGATGATGTTTAGCTTTGGGGAAAAACCTGCTAAATTGGGCCTGGTGGTACAGGCCTAGAATCCCAGCTTCCAGGGAGGCTGAAGCTGGAGGATCTTAGATTTAGAACCCACCTGGTTTACAGAGTGAATTGAAGGTATCCTGGCCCCCAGTGAAACCAATTTCAAAACAAAATGTAAAAGAAAAGAGGTGGGGTGGGCATATAACTCAGTAGTAGAGTAGAACCCAGCATTCACTAAATTTCAGTTACCAGCATTGTAGAACCAAACAAAAACCTGCCAAGCTATCTCCCAAAGTAGGTATATGTGAATGTATCTTTTATTCTCCTATAGTAATTATCATCTCAGTGGCTTACTGCTTCTGCCTGCTAACCTAGGCCTAGTTCTGGAAGTTTCTAGCCTCTGTACTCGCTTGTCTAGGCCTAGAATATTTTCAGCCTGTGAGACTTACTGCTGAATAAGCTCACCCTTTCTAGTGCTTTCTGAACTCTGGCTGGCTAGTCAACTCAGTTTTTTTGGTTCAAAACTCCTCTCTACTCTGATTCACTGGCTTCTCTCTCAGCCTCTCTCGAATTGTTCTGTGTGGCCTCATACTAAATTTGGGAATAAGTTCTAATCTTCTGCTTCCTTCTCATTTTCTGACTTTTTCTAACTTCACCTGTGTCTAGATTGTTCTCTCTCTGCAACCTGTCTGTCTATAAATATGTAAAACTGTATTTCTCCTTTTTTTCTTTACTACCTCTTAAGTAGCTTCCCTTTCTTCTCATGAGAGTTGGGCATATCCTATTCTGTCAAATTTCTCTGATGAGTCACTTTGTCTGTATCTCAATTAGATGTCACTTTCAGACATGGCTGCTTCACTCTACAAACTAACTTTACCTTCATCATTTGGAATTGGAGGTTTAGTACTAAGGACATTATTCTGTATTCCAGACAGAGGGATTAAAGGTGTGTGCTCAGGACTGAACCACATCACTAGAAACAGTTTTTTTTCAGTAGATAACACAGTTTGGGGGTTCACAGTGTGATCAAATATTCTACAACAGGTATGCTATTTCATGTTCATGCCAACAACAGCCTTTCTCATAGTTATAAAGTGATATCTTACTATTTTAATGATTGTTACATTGTGTGTGTGTGTTTATATGTATGTGTGTGTGTGTTTGTGTGTGTGTGTATGTACATAACCCAGGAATTCAAGTGGAGGTCACATTACAATTTTAGTGAGTTGGTTGTCTTCATCCACTATAAAGGAGCCAGAGATTGAATTCTGGTCGCTAGCCTTGAAGGCAAGTGGTTTTACACTCTTAGCCATTTTTCTGGCCCTCTTTTTTATATTAGTATCTAATTTCCAAATGATGTATATTATTTTTATGTATTTATTTGTCATCTGTTTACCTTCTTAGATGAAGTTGTACATCTTTTTTCTATTAAAAACTTTTTTGTTTACATTTAAATTTTAAGAGTTGTTTGTGTGTTTTAGATACAAGTCCTTTGCCATATGATTATTTTGCCAATATTTTCTCTCAGCATGTGTCTTACCTTTTAATTCTTTTAATGTTATCATTTATTTAAAAAGCAATTTCAATTTAATGATTGGGTACTTTCTAATTTTATCTGCTAAAGATCCCGTTTTCCTTATTTATCTGGAAAGTTACAAAACCTAAAATTGTGTAGATTTTCTACTGTTTTACAAATTTGATATTTCTTTTCTACATTTGGGCTTAGTATGATCAATTTTCTTTCTTTTTTTAAGATTTATTTATTTATTTTATTTATGAATATACTGTAGCTGTCTTCAGACACACCAGAAGAGGGTATCCAATCTCATTACAGATGATTGTGAGCCACCATGTGGTTGCTGGGATTTGAACTCAGTGCTCTTAACCGCTGAGCCATCTCTCTAGCCCCATATGATCAATTTTCAATGAATTTCTATGAACTATATGACATCTGCCCTTGCCTTTGCGTGTGGATGTCCTATTGTTTAGAGGCATTTGTTGATAAGACTGCCTTCGCTCCTCTGTCTATCATAGCTTGAAACTATCTTTTTATTTACATTTATTTTTTTCTTGTGTTTTTAATAAAGCTTGAATTTATTCTTTGTGCTATTTATTCCTACCTTTACGAGTTGTTTGGTTCTTTGGTCTGTACACTATGTACACTTTATCATGGGACCTGTCCAGTTGCCATAGTCCCTGAATTAAACTGTCCTTCCATTTTACTTCCCTGGTGCCGACTTGATGTTTATGAGAACAGGTTTTATTGTGCATCTCTTCAAACAGTTCAGTTGATCTCACGCTAAGAGCGCAGTTCTCAATCTGTGGGTAGCAACATTTTTGAAGTCGCATATCAGATATCTTGCATATCAGATATTTACATAAGATTCATAACAGTAGAAAAGCTATGGTTATGAAGTAGTAATGAAAATAAATTTATGGTTGGGGGTCAGCACCAGATTTTATGGTTGGGGTCAGCTTGACCTTTAACTATGTTAAAGGGTCACAGCATTAGGAAGGTTGAGACCCACTGCTCTGACAAGCATTGGATATTTTTATACCTCCTAATCAGGTTTTACAGATGTGTGGAGATGTGGTTTTAGCTTACTCATTAGCAAACTCTGTCTAAATGTGACAACTTTTCAATCCAAACTTATTTCTGACAGTATTTATTTAGCCCTCATTTGGGGTGAATAGCTTGGTGTCATTTGTTTCAGGGGTCTCTTGCTAGTTGAAGCCTTTTTATAAGCTTGCTACTTTTTGGGAATAGTGTGCTTCTGCTCACCAGACAATGTTTTCTGTTCATGTTCCCACCCACATTTTAACTAAGGACGTATGCTTGCTGGTTACATTGGCAATTTGAAGTAAAATAATAAAATGGACCCAGACCTTTTTCTAGCATCACAATCTTATGTCTGGATCTCTTCTTACTTTAAATCCTATTTATGTCCTCAGAATAATATGGTTTCTTTTCCTTATTAGTGTGAGATCTTCCATCATTTCACTTGGAGGAAACAGTTGGTAGCTGCTATTCAGCATTTGGAATTGCTAGTCTTTTTATTTCTGTACTCTGAGACCACCATTAAATAAAATCAAGCACAGGCAGTGTGCTACCCTGATGGTGAGTCTGATAACAAGGACAGCTAAGCACTGAATGACGGCAGGGCAGAAACATGGACACCATGGATATGTGGGGATTGGCAGAGAATTGATGTCCTTCAGGGGATGGAGTAGGGTGGCCCAGTTTCATCTCAACAGCATGCAGTTGAAATTTCACTAACTTTATGCACTTCAGCAGTTGCTTCTTCTGCAATTTTTCACCTATATTTTGGGATTGTGGTTGGCTCTGAGTACCAGAAATGAAAGCAAAGCCACTGGGGAAAGGTTAGTACTTTAATATCAGGTTGTTAAGGTATGAATTTTGCTCATTTTTTTTTCTTTTCAAAATGGTTGTGTTCCTATTTATCTACGACCAGTAGATGGGCTTGAAACTGCAGACTCGTTTTTAAGTATGGGTGGATCTATAGTAGTTTACTTGTAGGCTTTCAGTCCTGTTTGAGTTCTACTGATAAAATGCTCATCCTAGGTTCTTCTTTATGGTGATTCCATTTCAGCATGCCCATATTTGAATCTCTCAGCCCAGTGGATGCTCCAGGAGTTGTTAACCTTATAGTCTAGGCTTTCTTATTTCATAGTTGTTCTTTAGTAAGCCCTGTTGTAGTCACATTTGCACATAAGTGTTAGTAGTGTAGGACCTCGGGAGGACCCCTATATAGAAGTGCAGAGCATGTTTCTCTAAATTTTTAGTTTCAAATGTGAGTGCTTATGAGATTCAAGTGTTTGCTTATTTTAGACAAGTTATTTATTCTCTTCTTCTATTTCCCTTTTTGAAATTGTGTCAGGATTTTTTTAGGCAAGAAACCAAGGCAATAATATTCTTGGTTTTTATTTTAATTCTTCATTTATCAGAATATACTGTAGATTAAACCATAGTCCTCTAGGACAGCAATCATCTCAGATCAAAATGAACTAGAATTTTCTGAACTCCTTATTATGTAAGTACAACTTCACTAAGTGATATGAATATATTACTTTGTTTAAAATGCTTCTTGATACATTTATTCATTTAAAGGATAGTTTACAGTTTTGTCTTCATAAGTCTGGAAATTAAATGAATATTTATTTTTTGGGTTGTGTCTCAAGAAAAAAGGTTCAGACAAAACCTTTAAGCAACTTTTAACAGTCACTAAAAATTGTAAAGATAAGGTTAAAAAATACAATATTTTGATTTTCTAAATGTATCTTCTATGGCATACTTAATATGATAAAAACAAGCCAAAATATACAGGAAATGCCTCAGCATGTCTATAACCCAAGAGGAGATGTGCTTTTGTTCTTTCGTAGAGAACAGATACAAATAATTATCTCAAATTAGAGGGCTGCATAGTATTTCCAGGTTTATGGGTTTTATAAGAAATAGTTCATCTGTAATCACTACTGCACATTTGTGCCTCCTTTTATTAAATTTCTTTTGTGGAGAAGTCTGGAATTTATCATAGTGTTTTCCAACCTTTCCTTTGAAGGGACTGTTTTCTTAGTCAAACTTGAACAAGTATTGTGACATTTTAGAGCTGACATCTCAAAGTAGATTGAAAACTGGAAGCTTTTGCCATAGTCAGATGCAGGGGAAATTAAACACACACACACACACACACACACACACACACACACACCACATCACACGCAGGCATGCAGGCACGCACATACATGCGCACACAGGTACACACATGCACGCAAAACTTGTCAAATAATATACTTTCTCTTTATATTGTACTCAGAGTATCTTTATCTCTTTAATTTTAAGTGAGTATGTGTGTATATGGGGTGCAGGTATGTGCATGTGAATGCAGTTAGGTATCTGGAGGCCAGAGGCATTCCATTTGCTGGAGCCAGAATCATAGACAACTGTGAGCTGCCTTAGTGGCTGCTGGGAAGTGAACTTGAGCCACAGGGCTCTTAACTGCTGAAACACCTCTCTTGCCCAATATTTATATATTTTAGAATATAGTCATATGATAAATAAATCAAGCAAGAGATACTTGGAAAGTTTTCTGGCTTGCTAAATATTTACCCTCTATTATATGAATCCTTACATCACTACCTTAAAGAAGACATTCTTCAGACCTACAGTTTTCTCTGCTTTCATCTAGACACCAGTGCCCACCCTAGAGATGGCCTTTAAAGGAATCTCTATCTTAATCATGTAGTCACAGGAGGGCTGGTCATCACTGTGGCCTGCTGCCTCTGTCCATTGTCCTCTGGTGGTCAGCTAAAATAACAGCTCTCACCTCATGTTTCACAGTGGTTAGGTGAGAAATTGCATGATTCTATATTGGGCTCTTCTAGGGCTCTGGGGTACTTTCCTAAAATTAATGTTAAGAAAATATCCCTATGCCTTTAGGGTCCTAATACTAGATAAATATAAATTTGGAACTATTTAGAATGTCCAAGTTGTCTACAGTAGGTGAGAATGAGGTTAATACAGTGAACTGAATGTGGATTAAATAGAAACAAGAATTCCCTCAAGGAACTGAAGACCTGGTTCCAGCCATATTTGAACCATGACTCTTGGCTAATAAATTTCTCTTCCCTTAAACTAATTTAAGACATTTTTTTGTCTCTTGTAATCCAAAGGATGTTCCACATTACAGATATCTCCTCTACATCTTGCAAGTAAGCACCTGAAATTCTGTAGGGTTAAGTAAGCAATTTCAATCTCTTCATAGTATGTGAGGCTAAATCTAGCTTTTATTTCCGTTAACTACTGTGCTTGCTAGTCGTTCCACCACTCGAGAATAAATGTCTGTAGCTCTCTCTTTACTTTGGGTGTATTTTGTTTTGAATTTTGGTGTATGATCTAGTTATTTTTCATGGGGGAAAGTTTTCTGGTTTGACGATGTAGCATCCTTTGTCTGGGCCCTGGCAGGCTCAGAGCTCTTCTGTAAGCCTTTATCCACACTTCCTCCTTAATGCCAGTTTTCCATGTGGTAGGATTCTGACTTATAGCAGATGGTGTATAGAAAGATGCCTACCAGACTTGAGTCATCTTAAATATCACTCTAAAATTAGTTGGCATGAACCCATGCTGACCATCTTATCTTACAAGCTTATCTGTGGAGGTGGTGGAAGGAAGTAGTTTCCATTTTAAAAATATGTGCTGGCTGGCATACAGGCCCCTACATTTTGCTGATGTCCCATGAGACCAAATGCACAGAAATTGCTTAGAACTGAGGGAGGAAAATTACTTCCAGACTTTGTGAACAATAAGAAAAGACAAAGAACGTGTAATGTGATTCCTCAAAGGTTAAGTACAGTAGCGCCTTCCAATTTGGCTGTTCCATAGAACGGGCTGCTCTGTAAGTCAATTTTGAAGAAACACCTCATGCAACAAAAGCTGTTTATAAAAATTCCTTTTGACAGTTATGAGACTGAAATCTTTCTACGATCGACTGCCCATTTCCTCGCTGTGCTCTATGAGTCAGAGCTGTCCTAATGCAATCCATTTTCCTAGAGACTGAGGGGGCTCTGTGTTGATTGATTCTAGATGACCACACGGCGGGGAACTGTCTGTTGTTTCTAATTCCATCCCTCATTATAAGGATCCTGATATTTCTATACTTTTCAAATGTCTTCTCCATCAAGGGCTCCTCCTTATGCCAGTTGCTCTTTGCTGTGGCTTTAGATGTTCCTTTCCACTTCACCCCGAATATTTGTGATGCCATCCCCAGCCTTCTCTGGAGTACGGAGTATAGAACATTAAGCACATTTCTATCTCTAACTACATAGACATGTTCTCTAGTTTTATCTCCTGTGTACCGTGTAGGCTTAGATACAAAATCTCAGTGAATCTCAGGAAGAAAGAGGAAGCAGAAGATGCCAAATACTTGCTCAGTAATAATAGCTGTCATTTTGCTGACCACTTGTAAGGTTCCAGGCACTGTGCCGATGTCATTAAGCTCCACTGCCAGGATTACATGAAGATCTGCCAAGTGTTGTGCTAACTGCTTTATACACAGTATGCCATTTAGCACTCGAATGTTCTGATAAGCCTCAAAAGACGAAGGTGACTTGGATTTAAAACAGGGGCACGGGGTTTTGACCTTAGTACTTTGAATCCTGAGGCAGCTTGGCAGCCAAATGGAACTACAAAATCTATCACATGAAATTATGTGTAGTAAGGTGACTGGCCAGATCTCTGAGTAAGTGGCACAACATCTTTAGTTCTGAGTATCAAACAGAATACTTCCTTTCTCACCTTCAGGCTCACCCTGCCAACACTGATGGTCACAAACAATTCAATATGAAAGAATCTGATGTCGTCAAATAATATCAGATATTCAGTCATAATTTCTGTATTTCCTTATGTAAAATTAAAGAAATATACCCATCCCAATAATATAAAAACTTGTTTCCTTTTTCCTATGTTTTTATTTCTTTTATTAGACATACATTCTTTTCTCATACAATATAATAACTTAATTGGATGAAATTCAGCACTGGTACTGGAAGCTTTGTTTGGTGACAAGAGCTGCCTAGTAGGGGGTTCCATCTCTCTCCTTATCTGGAGACTTCATTATGATCACCTTCATCTGTTACAGGAAGAAGCTTCCACTGCACTGGGAGTCCATACCACCCTCAAATACCCTTCAATTCCAGCTGTTTCTCCCCTCATTTCCTCCTTAAATCTCATCTCCCCTTTCCCTTTCCTCCTGACCCTACTGTTTTCGTCTGTGGTTTGAATAGGTTTGGCTCATGGTTTCCATAGATTCATGTGTTTCAGAATGCTTGGCCCATGGATATTGGCACTATTAGGACAAGTGGCCTTGTTGGAAGAAGTGTGTTACTGTGTATGTGGGCTTTGACAACTCCTATTGCTCAATACTGAAAGGAGTCCCCACCTGGCTACCTACTGAAGGGAGTCCTCTCCTGGCTCCTTTAAGATCAAGATGTTGATCTCTTGGCTCCTCCAGCAAAATGTCTGCCTACACATTCCCATGCTTCTCATCACAATGATAATGGATGGAACCTCTGAAACCGAAAGGCAGCCACTATTTAATTCTGTCCCTTATAAGAATTGCCTTGGTCATGGTGTCTCTTCATAGCACTAAAACCCAAACCAAGACATCATCCCCTCCCTAACCTGTGGTTCCAGTTCAGTCATAAAATCTATTGTATTTCCCCCTTCCAGGGAGATTCATGTGTCCCCACAAATTCCTTCCTCTATGTCTAACCTCTCTGGGCCTATGGATTATAGCTTAGCTATCACTTACTTAATGGTTAATGTCTACATATAAGTAAATACATACCATTTTAATTTTTCAGGGTCTGGGCTACCTCACTCAGGATTTTCTTGCTATTAGAAATAAAATCTTTATGAACATGGTTGAGCAAATGTCTCTACGGAAAAGATTTTTACCAACTCCACATCCACTAGAGGGCTGATATCTAAAATATATAAAGAACTCAGGATACTTAATATCAAAAATCCAAATAACCCAATTGTGAAGGTTTGAATAAGAATGGCCCCCATAGACTCATAGATTTGAATGCTTGATCATTAGGGAGTGGCTCTAATTAAGAGGGATTAGCAGGTTTGACCTTGGAGTAGGTAGATCCTTGTTGGAGGAAGTTTATCTTTGGGGTGGGCCTTGAGGTTTCAATTGCCCAACCCAGTCCCAGTGACTTTTTCTGCCTGCCGCCTGTGGATCCAGATGCAGTACACTCAACTACTTCTCCAGTACCATGTCTATCTATGTCCTGTCACATGTTCCCCACCATGATGATAATGAACTAAACCTCTGAAAACTATAAGCAAGCCCCAATTAAATATTATCTTTATATGAATTGCCATGGTCATGATGTCTTCACAGCATGGACTAAGACACTAATTTAAAAATGGGGTACAGATCGAAACAGAGATTTCTCAGTAGACAAAACTCAAATGGGTGAGAAATACTTAAAGAAATGTTCAACATCTTCAGCCATCAGGGAAATACAAATCAAAGTCACTTTGAGATTCCATCTTACACCTGTCAGAATGACTTGGACCAGTAATACGAGTGACAACTTGTGTTAGTGAGGATGTGGAATAAGGGAACACTCCTCCATGGCTAATGGCAGTGAAAAATCGTTTTCATCTATAATAAATTGTAAAACTCTCTCTCTCTCTCTCTCTCTCGC
>NW_021604719.1:3123473-3216364 GCF_004785775.1 Grammomys surdaster
TATATATATAAAATAATTGTTTTAAGGTAAGATTTTTTCATGTTTTTTTTAGGTTTAGAATTAACAACTGTTTCATTTCTATATCTACATTATATACATTATATACATTATATACCTAGGAACTCAGAACCACTACAGTAAATTTACTCGTGTCAAATTGAGGGGGTGTCATGAGTGTAAAAATTTAAATAGTTCTGATTTAAAGTATTGTGGTCTTAAATGCTTGATCAGAACTTACTTAGATTGGAAGGCTGGATATTAGCTTTACCTAGAATTAACAAGCCAGCTGCAGTGCCAGCTGAGTCGTCTACATGTTCTCCCCTATGGGGTACAGCTCTCAACTTTCTGCACATTAGTCTTCAGTGACCTAATTTCCTCCAACCTTCATTGTTTCTTTATATTGCTGATTACCACAAATGTAGTAGCCTAAAATACCATAAGTTAACACCTTATGGTTCTAGAGTTCAGGAGGTTGGATGGAGTTTTAGATGTCTAAAGGGGTCTGCAGCGTTGGGTCCTTTTAGAGGCCCTTGGTAGAGAATCTGTTTCTTCTCTTTTCCAGTGTCTAGACAGTGTCTCCAGTCCTTGGTTCATGGTATTTCGCCTGTTTCTGTGTCCCCTGGTTCTTTGTCTGATCTTTCTGCATCCCTCTACAATGACTTTTGCAATTACACTGCACTTGCTTATATAACATCAATGATTATGCCACAATGATTAACTTCTCATATCTGCCAAGTCCCTTTTTCATGTAAGTCACACGTTTATTTCCATGTAAGTCACACGTTTAGATGCTTGGTAATTAGGACTTTGGCTGCAGCATCATCTTCCTGCCTACTAGATATGTCTTGTAGAAAACTACTGAAAGAAAAGTAAAGCTCTTACAGTGTCTGAAAAACATGAAACTTTAAAGAAAGTCTTGAATGAACTCTTAATGCCAACATTACATTTATGAACAAAGTTTGTCACTGCAATAATATGAGGTACAATTGGGACGACAAACTAGTGCTGTAAAATTCTTAGCTATAAAATCGTATAATGTTAATTTATTTTTATTAAAATGTGACTCAAAGCAATGTTTACAAAAGATTTTCTAAGAGCAATTTCTACAAATAATTGCCTGTATATTAAAAATTAAGGAGAAACCAAATTTCATGTGAGTTGTATTTGTTTAGATGAGAAACATATGCTGAACTCCTAAACTATGACATGCATGTAACTGGAAACTCCCTTCAATATTAAGGTCTAATATGCATAGGAAGTTCAAGGGTTTTCTATGAGTATCCACAGGTCAAGTGTAGTGCCATGCTTTAGATATTGATTGAACATATATATATATATCTGGCAGTCACTTCAGACCTATATAGCATGCTGATAATTGACATAGTAACCCAAAGTAAGCCATTACAATATAAAAACTTCCAAAATTACTGAAAATTGGGGAATACTGGTTATAGTCTATAGCACTGTAAAAAAAAATCTTAAATTGTTTAGAACTGGAAAGAGTAATCACAACCCTTCTTCATTTATGCATTAAGCTGTAAAATGCCATAGTATAGTAATTTTATAAGAATAGGAGCTGCCCTAAATGTTAACTCTTAAGTTACAATATATCATTTTATCATATTCATGCTTTAAATATTTCTATAAATTTCAACTCTGTGATTAGAATGATTAGAAGTGAACAGAATTCATGATCTTTAAGAACTGAACAAAGGAGAGTATGAAGGAATGACACGCTTCTGACTCTAATTTCATCCTGCATTTTACTTTAGAGCTAGCTTTAAAACATTTTTAAAGGAAATATAAATATCAAAAGAAGAAATAAAAATGGCTAAGAAACATCTATACGGCTGTTCAACAGCCTTAGAAATTAGAGATAAAAGTTAAAACTGCTCTGAGATGTCAGTCAGAATGTCAAATGTCAAGAAAACAACTAGCAACAAATGCTTTGAGCATGTGAGGAAAGGGGACCCTCTTTTATAATGCTAGTGGCAATTGCAAACTGGAAATTAGTGTGGGGAATTCTCAAAATGTTAAAGCTAATCTAACATATGCCTCAGCTAAAGCGATCTGTGTCATATTTTCAGAGTGCTTGACAACCTACATCACAGATACCTGCTCAGCCATGTTCACTGCTGCTCTAGTCACAATAGCTAGGAAGTGGAAACAAACCAAATTTCCTTCACCTGATGAATGAATAATGAAAACATGACTCATATACACAATGGAATATTATTAAACTTCAAAAATGAAATCATGAACTCTACACGTAAATGTACCCTACAGAACTCTACAGAAAATATTATATTGCGTGAAGTAACTCAGACCCAGACCCAGGCTGACAACTGCCACATATTCTATATTATTTGGTTATCCTAGCTCTGAAATTTTAGATATGAGTATAAAGCCTAGGGTAGTAGCAGAAGCCAGGAATGTAAAAGTGGACCAAGGGCAGGGAAGAAAAGTGGAAATACAGAGCGAGGAACAGATGAACACAAATGCTATAAAACGCGAACTGGGAAAATGGTATGGGCCTTAAGTGGGAAGAAGATATATTGAACAAACAGAAAAAGGGAATAGGGAGAGAGAAACAACACTAAGATTGTTTGAAAAAGCCACATAGAATTATTTTATGTTAATATATATATATATATATATAATATTCTCTGACTATTTAGATGTGAAATCTCTCTCTCTCCACATATGTATGTGTGTATATATATATATATGTATATATATCTCACCATGTTGAGTGATAATGTCCCCTGTAAACGGCATAAACTAACAAAAGCCCTAGTATTAAGAATAGGAAATATATGGTGGTGGTGGTGGTCAGAGAAGTCCAAGAGACCCCAAGAAGAATATAGGCTGTTGTCCTGCCCTTGTTGACTCCCAGAATTTGAAATGAAATCTTTATTGCTGAAGATACCACACCCTTCAGACAAAGGACTTGGAGGGGAGAAGCAAGTTGGAATTGACCAGGAAACCTATTCTTCAGGAAGCAGATATTAGAGTATCTGAAGGTGCAATGTAATGTGCTAAAGAAGAACCATCTAGGGCTGGAGAGATGGCTCAGCAGTTAAGAGCACTGACTGCTCTTCCAGAGGTCCTGAGTTCAAATCCTGGCAACCACACGGTGGCTCACAACCATCCATAATGAGATTGGATGCCCTCTTCTGGTGTGTCTGAAGACAGCTACAGTGTACTCATAAATAAAATAAATAAATAAATCTTAAAAAAAAAAGAAGAACCATCTATCTGTGTAGCAACCCGAGCTGCCTCACGTTCTGGGGGCCATTTTGTAACCGCCCGTTCTGCTGCTCCGGTCCGCGGGTCAGGGCCTAGCAAGAGAGAGAGTGGGGACGGAGACGCGAAGAATGGAGACAAGACAGGGAGTCTGATCAAGTCTCTCCAAGTCTCTTTTATTGGAAGGAAATCCTGGGTATTTATACCCTTTACCACGTGCCTTGCCCTCGTGGACAAGCACAGCTGAAGGCACTACGTCATGTGCCTTGCAGCGTGGATATCACGTGCACCTAGCTAGCAGTAAGGAGACCACGTGCACTCAGCAGCGTGGATATCACGTGCGCCTTGCAGCTGGTGGCACTAAACAGCAAAACAAGATATGTGAGAAAAACAAGATGTTTATCAGAGTGTGCTCAGCTGTTTCGGGCTGCTGAAAACAAGTCTCTTGTCAGGGTCTATGGCCTGAGGTGGCTGCAAAGATGATAGCCGCTTTCGGCTAGGAGTCGGCTCCCAACATATCTGAAAAGCCTATGAACCACAAAAATGACTAGATCAGCAAGATATCCCCAGTGGTACATTTATTACATTTTCATCTTGGCATTAACTAATTCTGCTTTAATTGGACTTAAGACTTTCTCAAAAGGAGGAAATTCATACTATGAACCTATCCAACTACCAATGGCCTCAGAGATCATAGACCAAAGAAAATAGCCTATTACTGCCATTTTCCAAAATCAGTATAATTTTTAACAATATTCTAACTGTTAAACTTATGGGTGCAAACTAAGTATACTTCTCATCCCTTATAGAAGAAGCTTCTGTTTTGACAACAGAAGGAAACTATCACTGAAAACTTGTCAAATGCAAATCAGTGACTGCCGGATGCCCAATTCCAACTAATACGCCACCAATAAAGCTCCTATGCCCACTGATTAGAAAAAAACCACTGAAGGAAGGTACATGCCAATGCTCAGGATGCCTTCTGTTAGATAGTGTCTTCTAGACACGTCAGGGAAAATACTCCCAGGAATTATCAAAAGTATAGTTGCTCAAGGATGATCAGCATAATGATAACACCAGTTGGCACGCCAAAGTGAAAAGGGGAATTTCCACATGGCCCCACCCCTGCTGTAGTTGGTCAGTGGATGTTGGGTGAGGAGAAGACATCATGAATTTGAGAGTAGGGGAGACACTGGATGAGTTATATCAGGAGATTAAGGAGTAGGGGTGATGTAGATGCAGAGCTCATTTATGACATTCTCAAGAAAATATTTTAAAAAGTATGGGTCATCTCCTAAAGTCAAGTGACCCTAAATATATATCAAATTTATTACCTAACTACAAAGGAGAAAGATACTATAATTGATTTCATATATTGTCTTCTGATTTTATTCTGCAACTGAAATACCACCTAAGAACAAAATGAATTCTGAAGAGATATTAGTTTAAGTATCTTTTTAGAGGTCATACAC
This sequence comes from Grammomys surdaster, assembly GCF_004785775.1. Lineage (NCBI taxonomy): Eukaryota > Metazoa > Chordata > Mammalia > Rodentia > Muridae > Grammomys > Grammomys surdaster. The sequence goes on from NW_021604719.1 coordinate 3,128,192, forward strand.
TGTAGCTGTATTTTTGTATAATACTAGATTTGTTGTATTGTTCTTGGAAGCCAGTGTTCTCAGCAAGAAGGAGGTGAAATGAAGTATGAATATAAATAGAAAATATCATCTCTTTGAATGTACCAGTATGAATAATACACACACACATTTATGAATATGTATATTACAGAAGCTAATACATCAGTTGTGTGTCCTGGAGATTTCTGTCAATAGTGCCAGGAAGTCTCAAAGAATTCCTCATCTTCGAACAGAAATCATCATCCTTCAAATGACAGCACACTCGCGCGCGCGCGCTCACACGCGCACACACACACACACACACACGTTCATAACTGTGGATATATCTATGTGCTTTATCCAATGAATGTAAAGGGGCTAGAAGTAATGAGTCCCAAATGACAATGGGGAACTAAGTCTCAGACCTTGCCTCTTTATAGGAAGATATCAGGGCTAGTATAAATATCAAATTCTGGGTTAAATGACAGATGAATTAGCTAACATCAAAGTAGTATATTGTATTAAAAATTAAAAACTACTTTTATAATGATATAGAGATGTTAAAAGGTACAGAAACAGACTTCAATGACCCAGGATAAATAATAACAGTAGTGAATAATTAGATATTTAATAAACAGCAACATAAATGCAGAATGATCCATAGTTATTCATATATAGGTATATGTATGTGTACATGTATATGCCACTGCACCACAGCTATACAAACAACATCTGTAGCCTCTGCAAAGACATCTGTCTCAGAAAAGGGAGAAGGGAACAATTCCCTAAGAATATCAGTTATGTTGCAACTCAAATCTTAATCAAAACACAGTCTATTGCAACAAAAGAGGAAAGTAGTGAAGAGGAGAAAGGGCCACTGCAGAATATAAGGGTTTAGTCAAGGGACAGTATTCTCAGGAGAAGAAATAGTCCTGTTTTAATATTAAAAAAATTGATGAGACATGCTAGGAGCCACGAAGGCTAAAGGATTTGCTCATTGTCAAATACTCTGTCTTGTTCTCTGAGTCAATAGTGATCACACTAAATTACAGCAGACAATACATCAATTGTGTGTCCTGGAGATTTCTGTCAATAGCGCTGAGAAGTCTCAAAGAATTCCTCACCTTAGAACAGAGATCATCATCCTTCAAATGGCAGCACATATGTGAATCTTTGTCTTTTCATGCCCATTGAGCCTTTGTTGCCTTGTACTATGGGAGTATGCTTTGATTATTGAACTGTTGACATCCCAGCATATGTAACTAAAATATAGTCTCCAGTTTATGACACTTAAGAGCTTTCGACTTTGTGATAGTATGAAGAAACTGTGCATTGAATTTTGAATATTTCCTTTTTCCTCAGATTAATGATATTCTGAATGACACTGTTGTGTAGCTGTGCAGAGCCACTCAACGATAAGAGAACTGTCAAGTCTTCGCAGTGATCATGGTGCCAAATTATGATGTTCATTACATTAGAGGATAAAAAGCATTTTTCACACCAATATTTTCAACTTATCACAGGATTCATTAGGTGGAATTATTGTATTGAAAGGAAGATAAATGTAAGCAATTAATACAGGAAGCTTTTGAATTCGTATATGACAGTGTCTACACAATCAACAGCTAAGTAGGAAAGCATTCTAGAGTCTTCTAGGGTCTCCCCTGGCAGTCTCATTGACTGTGAGCATTATTCATTTTAGTAATCAATGCAACTCATCTGTAAAACAACCAAAATTGAATTAGTAAAATAATCAATCAATTGACAGAGAAATTACAAACCTTCAAATTGTGAAAAACTTAGACTTCAGATGCTTTGAAAAATTGAAAGTATTTTGAAATGAACAGCATATTCCAGGCATTCTTATAAAATGAATCAATCTTCACAGTCCTAACTTGGCTTATTATGTTTTCATTTATAATAATGTTTGTGCAATATTTCATTCATGTAATCAAATTAGCTTATGGTTTAGTTTTAAAATCAAATAAATTTCATATTATTTTGCTGTCAAAATACCAGTATGATTTTTTGTTAATGAATTATCATATTTCCTATTTTAATTGGTTCATAAAATTTTCAGAAATTAATGTTAGCCCCGAGGGAAGTTTATGAATGTCTAATGTTGCACTGTAGAAAGATCTCAGTCTGCAACTTTTATTGGCAATATATACTTATTTCCTTTAACCAAGTTGACTGAAAAAGAATTGATCATTTTTACCCATGTTAACAATTCTTGTTATAGTTATGTAGAGATGTTTTATATTTCTCTAAAAAGTTATTATTTTTCCAATATTTATTATTGCTAACCAATTTCTTCACATTTTCCTGTGGGGAAGGGAAATCATATTTTCAAAAGTTGAAAGTTTTGGCAGTAAGTTTCGTGCACAAAATTTGGTTTCTGCCCTTCACAGTTTCTTTGAAAATTCTTTATACTTGAGTTTCTTAAGTCCTTTGGAGTTTTTTAGTAAACAACTACTAAGTATATAGTCATTTTTCTTCTATTTGTCATTTTCTATCTCTTGATCCTTGTCTAACTTAAAAAGTTCTTTTTAAAAAACTATTGTTGTAGGGTTGTTTCTATAAATAAGAATATATTTCCATAATGTATGATTTCTTCATTAGGAGTAGGACTGAATTTTTTAATACATTTGGACATTTATTGATAAACACATTTCTTTAACTTTCTGAACAATTATCAAATAAATTAGTTGGTTTATTCATTTATAAACTTTAGTATTAACATTGTGTTTTCTCAAGCACTGTTTTAATACTGAACATAAAATGATAAAATATTCCAAAGATCTCTGTTTTGGATGATAATCTAGCACAACTAGTAAAACATATTCTGATAATATAGATTCTATTATTAAATTAGACCTTCACTAATGAAATAAAGCCAACTCATTGCCAATGCTTAGTTCTTTTAGTGCATGAGTGTTTGGATGTCTTAGGGTGTGTGTGTGTGTCTATGTGTGTGGGGGTATACATACATACATACATACATACATACATATATACATATGCTGCTTTATCCACTTCCTGGTAAAAACAATCTTTGTAGGTCAAGGGATAAAGTGATTTAGAAGTGTACTTGCCAAGGAACTCTTCTGAGGGAATAATTTTACATCACAAAAAGGGATCAACCTGCTCATCAAGTTCTCTCTAGATCTCTGGTGAGAGAGAACTTGATCTCGCAAATCTGGACTAAACAATGAGACAATGGAAGCTTTGGGCATGCCTTGAAGATCAAATATTGTTTCCTTTCAGAGTGAAAAAAAATACTATCTTCCTAAGCCACATGAAAGATTCTCCACAGTAAATTATTTTGGGTAACAGTTACACTTAACTTTATAATAATGGATAAGCAGGTGATTAATAATTGAGGTAAAATATCCCACCCATCCTTATAATAATAAATATGATCAATTATATTAAAAACTGTATTGTTGTGGATCTTTTCTGGACAGTTTACTATGTATGTGTATTTTCTATGAAATTTTTGTTTAAGAAGCATCACAAATAATTCAGATGCAATGGCACGTAGCTCAGGGTTTGGGGAGGGATGGAGGAGCTGGTGCAGTGGTTTTCAAATTTTGTCTAATATCAAAATCAACTGGATAGCAGTATAGACAAACTCTCGCTTCTTCTTCTAATGACATCAAATTGCTGCAGTGTGTGTGTGTGTGTACATGTGTGTACCTAAATGCATGATATACATGTGTGTATGTACTTGTATGTATGCATATATGTGAAATTAGAGGCCAGAGACCAAGTTCAGATACCTTTATTGATTGCTCTTCACTCTATTTATTTATTGAGGCAGAGCCTTTCACACAATCTCGAGTTTTCTGATTGACTAGATTGCCTAGCCAATGAACTCCAGAGTTTGCCTGTATCTGTCTCCACAACACTGGAATTACAGATGTGAATAGCCACTCATGACTTTCATATGGGTGTTAGAAACCCAAATATGGATCCACAGGCACTTCATTGGATGAACCATCTCCAATGCCTTGGAGATCACAGGACAACTCTCAGGAGTAGATTCTCCCCAGCCTGGCATGCCCACTTACTTCCAGGTGATGCTCTTTCCTGTCTCCACCTCCCATGCCACTGCAGGAGCACTGGGATAGCAGGTGCTAGACCATATTTGCCTTGCACAGGGTCCTGGAACAACCAAACAATGTGTAGCAAAAACATATTGGTCAAACTTGATTTTTTTTCACCTATCATTTATGCTGACTGAGTCTAAAATATACTTTCTTTGGGAACAATCCAGTAAGGTTATGATTTAAGTAAAAATTGTAATCTCAAAAGGCCATCCTTTTAAAGAATTTTTTTTTACATCACAAAGCTAATAAGAAGTAGAAAAATGCAAATAGGTAGGCAGGGACAGGAAATATAAATTTTGTATTATGATTGTATATTATGTTTGATTCTACAAAATAAATTAAAATAATTTCTGAAAAGATGAAAAACATCCACTATGTACAGGTGTATTCCTTCACAATATGTTATTCTGTGCTTTGCAATGGGATCTATTTTCATCATCTCAGTTCAGAGAAAAATAATTCCTCCCTCTGGATGATTTTGTTTTTTATATATCTGAAGCTTGGACAGCAGAAATTAATTTAATCAAGTAGCCAGTGTCTGAACTGCTTCATGTTTTGACTTCAAATATTGACAAGGGAATGCACTTAAGGACAGATAGTGAGTCACAGTTCAGAGAGCATATCAGAGCCTCTGAAACCATTAAAGGATCTGCTTAGAAGGTTCTTAAAGCCTTTTAAAAAAGTTTTATTTTCTTCACTAAAAAAAAGTCTTTAAAAGGGCTGTTTTTTTCACTTCGAGTAGGATTTTTCAGAATCTCATCTGTTTCATAGTTAATTATGTCTAGTCAGAATGACTCTTGCTATGTTTTATGACTGTATTTGCTTATTCTAGATGATAGAAAGCTGTCTAGGGGTCTTAATATCATCATTATTCACATGGATGAGGTGATTAATGAAGTCAAGTGTAAGCCTCCTATATCGAAGTTAAAACTGCCACATAACTTTGTATAAATATAGTTAATGTAGGGGAAAGTATCTGAGCTTGTGTAGGAAGGGAAAACCCTTTTCTATGTACAGAAGTACATAGAAAGTTTATTGGCTAAGGCCCTGCTAAATAAAATCAGCTAAGACAGAGTAGAAGCTAATATAGCATGAGAATGTCTTGTGATGGTTTGTTCTCATAAAACAGGGACTTTACTAGAAACAAAGTGAAGATCCCCAAGTGATAGAGCTGGAGAGTTCTATCCCATTAAAATAGAACAAAGGATGGGGGGCTAAGGAGATTAGGTAGAAGAAGACAGAATAAACGTTTTCAAGCTTGTACAGAGAGAAATTATATGGAGGGACATATACAGGGGAGACTAATAGAATTGTCCTAGTAACGTTTTCTTGTGAAGAGTCTCACTTAGTGCCAGCTTCCTGCTTCTTCATGGTCATAAAACAACCCCGGGAGAGGAGAGCCAAAGAAGTTGTCATTTCTTAAGGGTTTTGGCTTTTTTGTCAGATAAAGTAAGTTTTAAGAAGGCCTTTCTGTATCTCTTAGCTCAAAATAGTCCCTTTTGCCAGAATGGCATACTTCAGTTCTGTGCAGTACCGTGGGCAGCAGTCAGTGACCACCAGAGTGGACATAATTCCAGGCTTCCCTTAATCACTATTTCTAAGTCTCCCTCCAAAAACTTCTGTATGTATTTTAATTCCTCTTGTTTTTCTAGTAAGTATTTAGAAGTAGGTATGCAGAAGGATGATTTGCATGTGGAAAGTTAAATTGAGGTGGATTCTTTCCCTTCATCCTGGAATGCACTGGAGGAATTGATTTGTTAATTTATCAAATGTTTACCTACTACCTACTTTGTGCCAGGGACTATTAAGCTTTCTAGAAGTAGAGCTGAGAAAATAAAGCAACCAAAATATGACTCCTGTCCTGGGCCATGAGTTAAATGGGATAATTTTGCAGGTTACTGTGGAAGTTGTAAGTGGATTATATGTTAATAACTGAGCTGTCTTTGGCTAGCACATCAGTGTTGGCAGTTTATAATCAATCGCTGTCCATGCATTCTTTCCTGACTGTGCACTCATGCCCTAGTCCTGTGCCCCTAGGTCATCAAGGAGCTGGTAATCTAGGTAGGTGGACAAACCCAGAGCAGATCATCATGTGACAACCCATGAAGACAAGCAGAGAATTTCATAAGGCTGGGCGGGATTGAATGCTTGCGCAAACTCTTAGTTCAATATGAAAATTATGGGAAAGTATTGGCGAATTATGTATTTTATTTTCCATTGCAATGCTAGTTGCTGTAATGTACATAATGTAGAAATAACTAGATACATTTTTGTGTTTCTGTCAAATAATGTAATCTCTAGGACAGCATGTACAGAATTCTAATTCCCCTTCTTCCTAGAAATCTCCTTGCTTGAATTAATTGACTATGTTGTCAAACTTCTTTTAGATTCATTGAACCTAGTAATTATTTTATACAGTTAAATTTATTTAAACACACTCTCAAGAAGCAAGCTGTGGGCAACAAAGTTCTACAAAATATGAACCTTTTTCAATAGTTGTAAACAGTCTTTTTACTTATTAACTTACTTTTAAGTGTATAGCTAAATATCAGCTATTTGATGCTTGCAATAATCTTATTGTTTCCCAGACCATAGTTAGGGTTTTGCAGGTTATAAATGCAATAGATAATACCCTCTGCTCTACGTTGGCTACTCAAAGGTTCTATGAAGATTTCTGAACCTGTGACACTGCTGACTTGGCCTTGTGAAAATCATTCTTAATCGTGGGGATAGTGTGCTCCCTTTATAGACGATGACACCAATACCAGTGATCTGAGTTCAATTTCTGAAACTCACTTGGTCGAAGAAGAGAACTCCCATGAATTGTCCTCTGATATCTGTACACTAGTACATGTACACACATACACACACACATACACACATACCACATACACACACACATACACACACACACACATACACACACACACACACACACACACACACACACACACACACACACAAATGCACTCACACACTGAATCACTGTATTTTTTAAAAAGAAGTTACCGAGAAACAATGCTATAGATACCCACTGTAGCAAGGGCTTTAGAAGTTTACCAGTATCCATTTCTTTATGAAGATACCACAAATTATCAATTGTTTTTTTAAGGTTCTTTTAAACTTAAGAAAATGTTCATTTTCAAACCTGTAGGTAGTGTTTCCTCCCATGTTTCCTCATTCTATGAAAAATTTACATATTCTTCATCTATTTTTGTTTTGTTTTGTATCAAATATAGAAGACTTTTTTGGGGGCACTGCTATTTATGTATGCTATCAAGAACCATTTATTCCTGGGGTTTTAGGGATGAGAGCACATCTACTTCTTTTATTAGTTGGACAGTTACTTATCCATTTTCATTCGTCTTAAAACTGCCATGCTCCTGTGTGGAGAAGCCACACAGGAAAAGGAGGCAGAAGGCTCTTTATAAAGGTCTTTTAGCTTTTACACTAGGTGAAGGCTAGGAATGGCAGTCAGCCATGAAAACAATTGGAGTAGAAAGCAGAAGAACATGTAGCCAGGAGAGGAATTTAATTTCAGGCTTAACTCTTACAAATTAAGCCAGACCATGAGATTAGGATGTGACTAAGCTCATTGTCAACATTTGCTGAAAAATAGCAAGAGAGTTGCAGACCTTGGCATTACCGGGACATTTCCTATTCTGGTTGTTTTTATACATGCACTAGGTGAGTCTTCTCAGCCAACCTCCTCTGATTTTATCAAGTGCAATGGATATCCCAGCATAGTTACTCACAAGGCTGTGTAGGAGGAGCCACTTGTGAGTAGTCAATATGAGAGTCTCAGACTTTTTTCACCAAGCCAGAAGGCATATGAGCAGTGTCAGGCAGGCTCCCTATTGAATGTCTAGACAAGTGATGTACTTGAGCCTATGGTCTATGGCCTCTATATGGACCTCATTATAAGACAAAGAGATGAACGAAGGGACTGACTGAAATAAGATTTTTCCTATTTTTGAAAAGAGTGTGAATTGTTAAAATGGGGAGAATTTTGGCAGAAATAACTGGACAACTTAATACAGACGAGGATACTAATGTAATTAATCATCGTTAAGCCCCGTTTGATGTGCAAAGCTTTGTGCCTCACATTTTAGGTACTTTATATGATGTAAGTCTACAGGTAGGTACTGATGTTCTCTGAGTGCTGAAAGAGAGAAACCATAGGAGGCTAGTTGGCTTGTCCAGAGCCACAAAGCTTGCAAACTGCAAAGTTTAGAGAATGCTAGACAGATACACCCTCATAGCAGAGAAGTTCTTGGCTACAGCTGAAGGTTTTGTGTCATGTAGAGTTGTTCTGCACCATTAGCTTGCCCATTGGAAAACTATAGAACTGGAAAACTGTAAAGAGAAGGTTATTGCTATAGTGGCTCCTTGGTTGGTGAAAAGGGAGACTTTGTTCCTCACAAATTTTAAGAGCCACCATGCTATGTTGCTTACTTAGAATTTATTCTTCACTGATCCCCTTTAGGGACTAAAGTCATTTCAATATTTCCCTAATAACAGCCATATTTACACACACACACACACACACACACACACACACACAAGCATTCATGTACACAAACACACAGGTATACACACCCCATCTGTCTTGCCAGAAACATATATTTATGAAATAAGTGATGCATATTGTATCAGAAATGTTATAGATTAATACAAATGTGTGTGTGTGTGTGAGTGTGTGTGTATATGTGTAAAGTTATGTAAGCTGAGGAGACTTCAAATTGGCCATCTGCAAACTGAAGCCCTAAGAAAGCCAACAGCATATGTAGTATGAGTCTGACGACCTCATAATCAGAGGTTCAGTGGCAAGTGGTAAATCCTAGCACTAAAGCTGTGGAAAATGAGATGAATTATCTGGGATCAGCCACTGGTTAAGATTAAAAGGCATATTTCTTATTCTTCCATCTTTCACTCTACTGAAGCCCTTAAAGTGGCTTGAATGAGATGCATGTATGCTGGGATGGGCCACTGTGAAGTCTGCTAAGTCCTCTATCAATTCCCATGCTCGCTTCATCTGGAAACAACGTTATAGCACATACCAAAATCATGTTCAATCTAGTAATCCAATGAAGTTGATGTATAAAATTATCCAGTAAAGTTGATACACAAAATTAACCATCACACAGGTATACTTACTGGGTACCCATGGTCTGTCAAACAAAAACAAAACTATGTTCTCTAGGTTGCAGACAATATCCTTTTATCTCATACAGGATTATTTGAAGGAAACAGTATTCTGGAGATAAGCTTGTGTTGATAGCAGATGGGTTGATGCTGTTGGCCATGGAGTCTGACAATTCCAGCACTGAGCCCAGTGATTCTGTTCCTTTGTAAAGAAGATGAAGGTAGCAACACTGACACATGGGATAGTCATGTCCTAAGCTAGCAAAGCCCCTAAAAGCACTGATGCCTAAACATAGTGCATCATATGTTTGGTATATAGTACGTAAAGCCACAATGGCTGGTCCTCAGGTTGGTCAGAGTTATTTGCCAGGTTTAGTGCAAGCAATTCATTGATGTGTTGTAGTAGCCAGTCCTGGTCCTTAATATTTGGATTTGAAGACCACAGTTCTCACTGTTTTATGCACCAAAAAAGGTGCATATATGGTGCATATAGAGCACCATACAAGGATCTCATCGTCACATAATCAAATCATTGTGAAACTAATGCAGCATTTAGTTGTAACAATATAATACTTTGATAAATTAAGGATTTTTTTATTTCTAAGTTCAAAAACATTCTTCTTTTGATAAAATATGTTCTTTGTGATTTCTTTTCCATTTTAGGGAGTGTGAATTCTGACAAACTAGTTTCCTAATTTACTATTACTAAGCCTGGACAATATTATTTTTAATAGCTATTATTCTTCATGCCACCTAACACAAGGTGGCTGCTCATATCTCAGGCCCTGTCTGTGTCCTGTGAAGTTCTTGCCTGTATTCTGTGTGCATTCTAACTCTTCTGCCTGGCATATTCTTCCTCTCCGTAGGGGTTTATCCTCCCTGTTCCTCAAGACTCCATTCAAACCCCTGTTTTCTAAGAAGACTTCATTGGGTCTCCCACCTTGTTCTGGCTTTTGGGAGTAGATTAAGTTTGAAAGCCCTCATTCCTAGTGTAATCACTTTAACTTACATGCTCTAAGATAGTGGTTCTTAACCTTCCTAATGCTATGATCCATTAATACAGACCCTCATAAATGGTGACCAACAGCAATAAAATTACTTTGTTGCTATTTCATAACTGTAATTTGGCTACCATCATGAATCACAATGTAACTGTTTGATATTCAGGATATCTGAAATGTGACCCCTTTTCAAAGTCATTTAACCTCCAAAAGGGTTGCAACACACAAGTTGAGAAGAACCCTTCTCTAACTATTGGCTATACTGACTGAAGAAGACCTAAGTGGACTTACAACCTCTTGGTATCTGGTACCAATTTCGATGATCTTTGAGATGCTTGCCATCACTTGCCCAACATTGGGAGATAGATTGTCCCCAAGAGCACGAGGAAGTATGCACCTCAAGTTGTTTACTCATGCAGCAAAGAGCATGCAAAAAAATCTGCAACAGCAAAGCTCACCTGTAGCATTTTAAAAATGAACTTAGTTTGGGGAAATGTTGCAATCCTTATCATTTAGCCAGAAAGCACTTGATTTTTTTTTAAAACAAAACAAAACAAAAAAACCCAAATACCTAAATATTATGTAAATGTACCTTTTCTTCCTGAGGTTTCATTAAATTAAACTTCAGTTGATTTTTCATCTGGAAAATGAGCTCTGGGTTTTAATATGATGAATCATTTCCTCCTCCTGACAGCGGAGGAGGAAGGTAATTCAGTGCTGCCGCAGCAGCAGTCTTGGTTGTCTCCAGTTTTATTCTAGGACCGCTGTGATTAATAGGATTACAGTGGAGTGATTACAGCTCCCTGTGTGTTTTCTTCATCAGTGGGGTCACGGCTGGGAGGCTAATTTCAGGTTTAGGTTGGTGTAAAGGCCTAGTTTGTTACATTCAGAAGACAAGAACCCCCCACTGCATCATTGTCCCATGGAGTTTGGAAGTGAGCTGAGAGAACTTTCAGAGCCAAGCGTCCCAGGAACTTTGTCTCACTTGTTAACAAAGTACTGAATGAGGACCAGTGCTAAGCAATGGCTTGTGCTGTGCTGAGACGATCGAGGCCGTTAAAGTTACTGCAGAGAAGGAGACCACATTATCCTTTCAGACGCTGCTCAGTGGCAGTTGGTGACAGGAAATTGTGTGCGTGTGTGTGTGTGTGTGTGTGTGTCCAGATCCTTAATACCTTTCTCTACTTCACTATTATCTGTAATTAGGAAGTAGAATAAATAATTATTTTTCATATTTGCATAAGTAATGGAATACCTTATCATTTGTGGCATGTCAAGAAATACTGACATTTAATTCCATTATGTAAGTGAAGAATATATTTTGATATGTATGTGTGTGCTGCATGGTCTTGGTGTGACATATTTAACAGTATAAGCTGCTGTGTCTGGGGAGAAGAATTGCCCTTAGACTCAAGCAAGTCAGGCCCTGAACTAGGGCCTGTGACTTTCTTAAACATTTCTAAATCTACGTGCGATGGCTAGAATCCTTCATGTTTGATAATGCTACCTTGCCAAGATGTCTTTTTTTTTTTTTGAAGTTTAAATGCTCTTTATTTGATATCATACATAAACACAGTAAATGCCTTTCAGTGGTAAAAGGCAGCATCCTTGACATAGGGAATTCTAATTAAAACAGCATTGTCAAGAACAGACAACTGCTTCTGGTGTCTAGCCATTGCCTAAAAGAGGCCAGTGAACACAAACTGAAACACAGGTGATTCTTCTTGTTTCTGAGACAGTGATAGAATTTTCCCAGTGTTTAAACATATTCATATACCCAGTTATATAAATCTAAGTATAAAACCATTTAATAGGTATGTCTTAAGGATCAGCTAGGATATGTGTGGGGGTTGGAGGGGTGTGTGTGTATATGTGTGTGTGTGTGTATGTGTGTGTGCAAGCGTGCATGTGTGTGCACGAGCCAAGCCCACTCTCTTCCATCCTGAGTATCTGGTTCTCTCCATCCTATATGATAGGCTAAAAAGATATTCTGAGGAATGGTGACATTTTTACCAGTGAGAACATCCAGAAGTACCATATCTGGGCTCAAGCCTACTAGGTCCTCCTTCCAGAAAGAGTAAAAGGAGCTTCTAGAAAGCTGATCACTGTATCTAGCACAGGCAACATTTCTTTTGTTGATTGTATGAAAGATCAGGGCACCACAATGGTTTTTACATGATTATGCTGGACAGTTCTATTACTGTCTCTAAGCATGAGCCATAGGCACGGACCTATGGACTTCTTTAGTCTGTGACTTCAGAATCACCTCCAGTCTTCAAATGCTGGGGTTTTTAAGCATGGTCGAGGCTTTTGTCTCCATGAATGCCTGATTTTTGGACCAGTCAGTGGCTACATTCTCTCTACCAGATTGTTGCCAAATGCTGAACCATTCCTGTGAGAAACTGTGCCTACCTACCATTGAATCTTCCCAGACCATTGTGCTAAAGTTTTAGTGGGCCATTCCAGTTGATATCTTTCTTACTTTCAGTTGATATGATGCTCCTATGCTTTCCAATTTTGCTCTTAAAGTGTGCTAGGAGACAGTGGGGCATTACTCGTCATTTTATTCTCCCCAGTGTCAGCAGCACATGGAAGGCATGGGTGTATATCAACCCTGAAAGTCACATTGTAGAAATGCCAGAATGATGTTTTAAAGAGTTGGAAGAAAATATGGAGTTGGAAGACATGGTTTTTAATTTTATATCATATAATTCTTAACAGTACATTTTGACATGAGTGGAAAACAAATTTCCATTTCATTTTTATGTATTGTGGGCATGAAGCATGTACTTGAATTGTGAGTCATTAGAAGAGAGTAATTTGATTGGTTCCAGAAGCAATGATGTAACCAACATTCAACAAGTGGACTTGGAGAACTGAGGAGGCAAAAAGATACCTATAAATATGTTCTAACAGGCTTATGGCCCTGTGAGTACTAACGGCATTGTTGCCTTTTGCTCAAGGAGGCAATATGAAATATCCAGGCACAATGCATATGACAATAATAAATATGAATTGATGTCTCTTAAACCGGGTAGGACAAAGAATCTTTACACACTAATTGGAAAATAAACTATGTTCTATCCCTTGTCTACTCATTAATCTATCCATTCATAAAAAAATTATACCTTAGATGAGCCCACAGATTTTGTGAATATTTTAAAGATAAAGTTGCTGCTGTCAGTGAAGATCCTGCAAAATTATTGCCATGAGCCTCTCATTCCTAGTGATAGTCCTATCGAGAAGGATACATATTTGTGATACTCAAGTAGGATAAGCTCACTGCTGTTTAAGCCTAAACCTGGAACATCTTATCCTCAACAACAATAACAAAAAGCAGAGGAACTGCTGGGGTGTCTGTCTGGGTAAACCACTTGCCACAGAAGCATGAGGACTGAAGTTCTCCCTAAAATGCTTGGTAGTCCTGATGGCAGTCCGTAGTTCCAGAAAGAGCGGGAGGCAGATACAGGGAATCTGGGAAACAATATGGCAAGCTGACCCAGCTAAATTGGTGAGCTCTGGTTCATATGAGGGATTTTGTTTTGAAATAAATAAGGTAAAGAATAAGAGAAAGACAGCTGATTTCATCCTATACCTTTACACACAAACCTCGATTTCATCCTATACCTTTACACACACACACCCCACAACTACCACCCCTCCCTCCCACATACCCTACAACCACCGTGCACACACACCACACAGCATACCACAAACACCCCACACACACACTCACAGACAGACAGACAGACAGACAGATACACACACACCCTTATGTAAATGATGCAAAAATTGGAGCAGGAGTATGAAATGTCCTCTTTGTTAGACAAAAAAAAAAAATGTGAGATAGGGGAACGAGCTATAAAGAGAGGAGCGGACTGTGGAAAAGAACCCTGCTAGCCAAGAGAATGTACACAGAGATAAAAAGTTATTCGAAGCAAATGTGTTGGAGGAGTGTAGTTGTAAAGTAGAAAATGGAAACCCCATAGATAAAAATTTTTGTGGTGAGAGATTGTAGACACAGGGTTATCACGTTTTCTGCAAGGAGTAAAGCCTTTGAGGGGAAGGTGGAGAAGTCCTCCCTAGAACCAGGTTATTTGTGTCAAAGGAAAATACAAGTGGCAAACTAAAAGGAGAGGAGAAACAACTTGACAGGAGAAATATATCATATGTGACCCAAGCATCTTTTCTTTAGGGGAAGGCCCTGGAGATAAAGCCAGTGCTGCTCACAGGACAGGCAAGTCCTGTACTGCTCAGTATACCCATAGCCTTGTTTTGCCTTATATTTTGAGATAATATCTCTCATTAAATTGCCCAGGATGGCTGTGAAGTTACTTTGCATCTTAAGTACTCTTTGAACTTGAACTGCCTAGTGTACCAAGAAGCTGGGATTGCAGACTCCAAACAACAAAAGCTACCGAGGAGGCACCACTCTTGTTGATGGACTATTTTCTTTGTCTGTAGATTTGTTGTATCTTTAATTCACTGTAATTTTCCAAATGATTGTTGACAGATTTTGAAATCACATTTGCTGCGAATGAGTTTTTTTCCATCTGTGCTGAGAAGTTTGCATTTGCTTGAAGCAAACAGCACATCTTCAGTATAATCTCTTCTCTGAGTTAAGATATTGGATAAGGCTTATATCTTGGTACTTTCCCCTCCTTTTCATGACATGCATGTGTGTATGTGGCTGTGTGTGCAGGCAGTGTGTGGTATGCATCCACATATAGGTTCATTTGCATGTGAATGAGTGCACATGTATATGCATAAGTACATTATATTAATTCATGTGAATGAGTGTACGTGAATATGTAGAAGTACATTATATTAATTATAAGCATATTAAGGCCTGAGGTTGATGTTAGGAATCGTCCTCAATGACTCTTTTACCTTATTCATTGAGACAGGATCTCTCAATCAAACCCAGAGATCACGGATACAGTAAGTCTTGATAACCAGCCTGCTTTAGGTATCCTGTCTCTGCTTTTTAAGACTAGAACCACACCTAGCATTTATGTGGTTGCTGAGGATCTGAACTCCTTTCCTCATGCTTGTAGAGCAAGCGCCTTAACTGTTAAGCACCGACCCATCTCATCAACCCTTCTTACTGCTTTTGACCAGTCAAACTAAAAGGTCTATCTTGTCTTCAGCCTTAATACTCAGTCAGCTTATGACACAGATCCTCTAGATATGTCTACAGACTTATTCCACGTGGTGGTATTTCTCTTAGTCTTTGTTCCCACTTTCTTTCTCAAAGAAGCTGTGTGCCCCTGGGGACTCCCTGTGCACAACCTGTTCTTGACATGTTTTGTTGTTGTTGCTGTTCACTAATCAGAATTATCCATACAGGGCTTCCTGGTTCTCGATGCTGCTTCTGTTCTCCAGTTTCTTGAATGGAAAAGTCCAACTGTCAATAACTGGTTCATCACAAATGCTTCACACTTGTTCTGGCTCAGAAGACCCCTTTTATGGGTATGCCTCTCAGCTAATCCTAGTACTTTGTTTAGTCAGGATGCCTGAAGACACAGACACTTTTGTATCTAATATGATCAGTGATCAACATATCCAAGGGGATTTCAAAAAGTTTCTGAACATTAAAGTAAAAGAATAAAAGGACCTCTAATTGTTCCTGGAGCAAGTTCCTCTCCCATGTCAACAGTAATTCCTGAATACAGATGACTTCCCTTCAACAGGACACAGGACAAAGGACATGGACATTTACAGAGCTGGAATTGGCTATGGGCAATGTATACACTTATGAAAATTGTTATTATAAGTATATTAAGGTCTCATAAATCATGATCTGTTCTCTGGGATTTACTGTTGGTGTTACAAATAAGGACATTGTGCATGGGTTTGCTGAACAAGATAATCACAGCAGAAACTGTTACTTACTTTAACCCTACAGCTCTGTCCTTGGCTACTACCACCATGCATCCCAGATCCTCCTCCCTGGGCCTTCTCATGATCTCTGAGAAACAGTCTGCCTCTCCTGGTTCTTCTCTTTGCTCTACTGAACTCTGCAGCTCAGTTTGGCCTTTCTTTCTTAACTACTTTATATAAAATTGGCAAATACTTCTAACATAGACATTTATATTCTTCTTCCCTAATTTGGTCTTTTTGGACTTGACCATTTTATTATTTAAAATATTTGTCTGTCTAATTTTCTTGTCGCCTTCACCAGTTTAGGAGGATGAAGATGATTTTCTGTTTTGAGCATGCTTGAATTTCTAGGACACACTGGGATTTCAGAAAAAAATATCCCTGTTAAAGGAAGAAATATAACATTAGATGAATGAGAATATTGAGTTCTTAGAATTCTTCTCTAATCTGTGTATACTATAGTAATATTATGATCCTTGAATATGTTACATTTAGGGATTTGGTACAAAAAGTTAACTATCTATACTTTCACTAAGAATATACCATAGAAGCCGATAAAGAAAAGCCAGGTTGTAAATATTTCTTGAAAAGTCTTGCTGAAGGATGCCATCCTTTCTCTTCAGAGAACAAGACATCACACCAACTGTGGTCTTGGTATCTCAGCTGATGTTAAAGTAAAAGGTTCTGGTTTGTTTCAATATCTTTTTTTATTTTATTTAATCCTTTTTTACACTCCATATTTTGTCCCCCTCCTGGTTCACCCTATGACTAGTCCACATCCCATACCTCCTTGCCCCGCACCTTTGTCTCCATAAGGATGTCCCACCCCTGTACTCCCCACCCTACCAGACCTCCTGACTCCCTGGGGCCTCCAGTCTCTTGAGGGCTAGGTGCATCTTCTCTGACTGAACCTTGACCTGTCAGTCCTCTTCTGTATATGTGTTGGAGGCCTCAGATCAGCTGGTGTATGCTGCCTGGTTGATGGTCCAGTGTCTGAGAGATCTCAGGGTTCCAGGTTAATTGAGACTGTTGGTCCTCCTACAGGTTCACCTTCCTCCTCAGCTTTTTCCAGCTTTTCCCTAATTTAACCACAGGGGTCAGCAGCTTCTGTCCATTGGTTGGGTGTAAATACCTGCATCTAACTCTTTCAGCTGCTTGTTCGGTCTTTCAGAGGGCAGTCATGATAGGCCCCTTTTTGTGAGCACGTCATAGCCTCAGAAATAGTGTCAGGCCTTGGGGCCTCCCCTTGAGCTAGATCCACTTTGAGTCTGTTGCTGGACCTTCTTTTCCTCAGGCTTTTCTCCATTTCTCTCCCTGTAGTTCTTTCAGACAGGAACAATTATGGGTCAGAGTTTTTCACTGTGGGATGGCAACCCCATCCCTCACTTGATGCCCTGTCTTTCTGCTGGAGGTGGGCTCTACAAGTTCCCTCTCCACACTGTGGGGTATTTCATCTAAGGTCTCTCCCTTTGAGTGTTGAGAGTCTCTCACCTCCCAGGTCTCTGGTATGTTCCGGAGGGTCCCCCAACCTCCTACCTCCCAAAATTGCCTATTTCCATTCTTTCTGCTGGCCCTCAGGGCTTCAGTCCTTTTCTCCCACCCCATACCTGATCATGTTCTCTTTTCCAATTATCTATCCCCTTTCCCTCCCTGGTCCCTCCCTCCCACCTTCTGGTTGCTATTTTCTCCCTCCCAAGTGGGATTGAGCATCCTCACTTAGGCCCTTCGGCTAGTTCACCTTTTTGAATTCTTTTAAGTGGTGTACTTAAAATCTATTCTAATGGTTACTATGAGGAGAACAAGATTTCCAAGCAAAATAGCTATAGAAAAGACTGCTGCAAAGTACATGCTGAAATTTGTGACCACATCCGTCAATGAGTTAGAGAAAAAATAGCAACTCAGGCATGTTTAAACATATTTAAACTACCTATTTGATGAATGGACTAAATAATTGAGATACATTTTTGTGACATATAAATTATAGTTCGGGACTCTTATTTTACAAATCATATTTCAGAAAACCAAGAAGAGATTGCATTAGTTCTCTAGGCCTTGGTCTTCCATAACCAAATGCTACAAATTAAATGGCAAAACAATAGACACTTAATCTCTCCCGATTCTAGAGACTATAAATCCAAGGTCAAGGTGCAAGCCAAGTCAGGCTTTCTCTCTGAAGACTGCAGATCACCTTTGTAGAGCTTCCATAACAGTGTGCCACATAAAGAAAAAGCTTATGTTCAGAAAACCATGGAGACTAGAAGTCTAAGACAAAGGATTTCATCTGAGGCTGCTCCCTACACTTTGTAGGTAGTCACTGTGTCTCTGTCTCTTCATGTTGTCCTTCCTCTGAGTGTATCTGTCAAATTTTCCTCAATAAGAGGAAGTATGTTGGGTTAAGGACTGTTTTAACATCCTATTTTCATTTAATGAGTACTTTTTAAAGCCTTATCTCCAGCCATGGTCATATTAGGTGCTGTGTTATTTCAATATGCAGACTTTGTAGAGGTGTAGATGAAAAGAAGTTCTCCTTAGATCCTGGTGGGTTTCTAGTAGCCTTTGGTGCTCCATCTGAATGTGGATTTCTTCTTGTATTATTGCAGAATGTTACTCTTGTGAGTATCCTGTATATATATCTCAGGTTTTTTCTTTTCTTTTTCCTTGTTATTGGGTATTTAACCTAGTGTTTCATATATGCTAGATGAGTGCCCTATAACTGAGCCATATCCCTAGTCCTCATTAATAATAATGATAATAATAATTTTATTACTATTATTACTACTACTATTATTATAATGGTGATGATGGCGATGATGACTTTGAGACAAGGTCTCACTAACTAGGCTAGAGTATCATTGAATTCA
Source organism: Grammomys surdaster (assembly GCF_004785775.1). Lineage (NCBI taxonomy): Eukaryota > Metazoa > Chordata > Mammalia > Rodentia > Muridae > Grammomys > Grammomys surdaster. Next base: position 3,147,191 of record NW_021604719.1, read on the forward strand.
CTCACCCTGTATACCAGGTAGGCCTTGAACCTTTGATCTTTCTGCCTCACTATCCCTAGTAGCTAAGAAACAGGATTGTACCTCTTAGCCTAGCTTGAGTGTCTCATTTTTATAGTGTATCAGTCATGTACAATGAAGATAAATGCCCATTAATTTCTCCTGTAAATATCTATCCAAATAAAGTCACTTTCTAAAGTTCTGGGGTTAGAATGACAACACATATTAACACATTGCCAACCATGACAACGGTTGCATGATTTGTACTCTCTTTGGACCTCATCCTAAGTGAGATTTCTTATGTTGAGTATCTGCCTAATTTTCTTATTGCCATCATTAACACTGAATTAGTCTGCACTCTGTACCTATGGTATTTATTGATACTTAAAAATAATAGTAGAGTAAATAAACATTACTATTATTGGTCTATTAAAGGAGAATATTATTTGAGATTTGACATAATTAATTCATTTTAGATTTCTCTAAATTCCAATTAATACTTTATTTCACTTTATATGTACAGAAAAAACTGTATTTTCATATACATTTATTTGTTAAGTCTCTGTGTATGGTGGTGGTGGTTGTGGTGGTGTGTCTGCATGTGTATGTGTGTGTGTGTGTGTGTATACATATCAGCACATGTGTAGCTGTCACAGCACAACTTGAAGATGGCTTTCCTCTCCTTCCACTAGGTGCATTCAGGACTCTACTCAGGTACTCAGGCTTGGTGGCATCTGCTTTTATTTGTTCAGCTGTCTTGCAGTCCCAAAATTATATCTTTTAGTTAATACAAAATAGCTTGTATTGTAGTGTGTAACCTATATTCCTCAGGGCCTTTACTGAAAACAGTACATTCAAATGAAAGTAACTCAAGAATGATTTGTAAAGATGTTGGCTCAGTATACTGATTTATCAACAATGTATGTACCAATATGCCTAGCTTGTAAGTAATGAGGAGGCCACTGTGGGAGCCAGAGGTAAAAAGATAAAATGATCTCTGATTGGGGGACATAACAAGGAACAAGGAAATGAATACCCTAAATTACTCTTGTCTTCTTCTAATTTACTCCGTGGAGCTCTGAGTCAGACCCAACTGAAATACGAAATACAAACTACTATCCAAACTGAAGGCCCATGATATGGTCTATACAAAGGAAGTTTCCAAAACAGATGCTAGAAAGGGGTAGAGAGGAGACAGGGCACCCTGAAGGGTTCCAGCAGAGCTTATCTCTTCTATCTTCTCAGTATTGTCTGTTTGTTTTTTGGGGTTGGAACCCAGCCACGTTAATCAGTAAATTCTATTATCTCGTTAGTGCTGGTACCTGTGTGGTCATATTCCCACCTAAAACCTAAAAACCTGCCATAGATGCCCTTCTTAAAATGTAGAAAAATTAAAGTTAAAATTAAAAAAGGAAAAGAGCCAGGGAATCAGGTTGGTGACCTGTACAGCTGTTGGAGTAGCCAAACTTGTACCTGGTAACATGGCTTTCTTGTCAGCACAGACTCTCTCTCCCACCAGAACCAATGTATCCTACTGTTGCTTCTGTTACTTAATGCATTCTTCTCCTCCTCCTCTTTTTCATCTTCTTCTTCCCTGCCCCCTTTCTTTTTCCATCTCTCCCTTTTCATCCTCCTTCTTTTCCTTCTCTTCTTCTTCCTCCTTTAATATATTTGTCCGTCCAGTCTAACATCCTAGGAGGGTCTGGCTTCCCATGCTCTTAGTTTGTCTGTTGCCATTTCTACTGGTTACTTCTATTGGACAAAGTGGGTGACTCAGACAGGAGCCAGTGTGTTCCTGGGTTTCACACATGGTTCTTCACAGTGTGACGACAACCTGATTGCCTCCTCATCAGAGTCAGTCATTTGCTTCTAGGCTGTTGGCTTGTGAAACTCATTCAAGACAGTATGGCTAAGTTCGGTTTCTATTTTGTTCCATGTAAGTATGATTACTTGTGGGATCTTTTTCCCTCTGTGAAAACTGGAACTTCCAAATGCACCAAACTCCAAGTTCTTTAATAGGATTATTAGGGGTCATTGAGAGATGAGTCATTTGATCTAGGATGTTTGGCTGGATGGATCATTCATTTCCAGCTCTATTCTTTCTGGTGCTGCTATGCACAGCACTACAGATTGGCAGTTAAGTCCTACCTCATTTTGCTTACCTTGCTTTGGAGTACACTAACTCCTGCCATCATTTAACAATGCACAAACAATTGTCTCTAGTTATCTTGATTTACATACAATACATAGTCTAACAAATACATCCTTCAGCTCTGTTTTGTAGGCTTTACATCTTGATTTAAAAAGTAGCTCTGACTTTTTCCCATCTCTCTGTTTATTCATCCCTCACTACTAGACATAGAATTATTAAAATCTGTGATATCAAGAGAGACTATTATTTCAATTCTTTCAATAAATATCCAACATAATAGATTCCACTATGAGATTATCATGCATATGTATCATTATTTTTTGTTCATATGTGCCCTGGTCCTTTCCCTTGCCTTATTTCCTTCTCCTGCTGGTTCTTTGACTCTCCAAAGCAAGCGCATTTTATACCTTAGTATCTTACCTATACATGTATTTTTCCACATGTATGTACTTAGATCCTGCATCCTTAATATTTTGAAGCTTAATACTGTTACAAAGAAAATATTAAAATCCAAAAGTAAATGGAAAATCTTTACAGTTTCCAGGAAGAATTCTTAAAAGGACAATTTTAATTAAAACATTACATCATTTCCCCTTTTTTATCCTCCAGCCAGCCCCTTGCATATTCTCCTCTAACTTAATAGCCTTGTATTTCTTTAATTATCATTGTTACACACATATAAAAACATAGGAATAAATATATAAATATAGCCTACAGAGTCCATTCAGGGTTGCTGGTATGTATGATTTTAGGGCTCAGCATTGTTATTGGATAACCAATTAGGGTGTTCATCCCTGGGGAAGACAAATTCTACACCTCTTAGCAGTCATTAGATGTGTGCAACTCTTCATCTGGAGTGGGGCACTTGTCAGAACATCCCCATCTGCATAAGCATGCCAACTAGTGTTGTCATTGCTTGGGTCTTGTTTAAGCTGCCAGGTTGATGAAATTTTGTGGGTGTAGATTCTCTGACACAGAAGACACAGTCTCACAGATGACTTCCTAGTCCTCTGGCTCTTCCCATATTCCTATCACTCTCTGGTTTGTCTAATTCTACAACTTAAATTTCTGCTGTATTTGCTAGATAAAACTCATGAGGAGAACAAACTAAGGTTTCTATTTGGACAGAGTATTTGCAGCCTGGCTCCTTATTGCTGAGTTTATCATGAGAAATTCTTTGATGAGCCCCACTTTCCACACTACTGAGAAACTGTGTTGATTTAGCCTGACTCCTTTTCTCAACTTCTGTTTTTTCAGAATTACATTAGCCTGGGAATTTTAAGTTCACAGTTGGCAGAAATAACCATATGCTTTATTCTCTTGTCTATGGTCTTTGGTGTTAGGGAACGAATGTTTTTATTTGTTTAAATTTTTATTAGTTCTTTGAGAATTTTGTTCAGTATAGTTGGGTCATGATCAGACTTCACCCTTAACTCTACCCTGATCCCCACAGCTGCAGTATACATACTTTTCTCCCCCTCCCTGTCTCCATCTCTCCATATCCACTGAGTGCTATCCGTGTATATACTCTTGGCTATGCAGCCATCTACTGAAACATGGTTCATAAGATATTGGAATAAACGTAAGCAAAGACATGAAAAGCTTAGACAATGAAAACTTAAGACACTAAAAATAGAAGTTGGAAAAGACAACAGAAGGTGGAAAGACCTCCCACAATCATGGATTGACAGGATTAATATTTTAAGAGTGGCCTTTCTACTAAGAACAATCTATATATTAACATATCATCCACCAAAATTCCAGTGAAAATTTTCACAGAAATTAAAAAAAAACTAATATCATTAACATGAGGAACCATGAGAGATCCAGGCTATGCAAAATAATCCTGAACAATAAAAAACTACTGCTGGAGGTATCACCACCCCAGATTTCAAGTTCTACTACATAATATGTAATTCAAACAGCATGGTACTGGCCTCAAAACAAAATCATTGGTTAAGGGAATGGTGTGTCAACACTATATACATGAACCCAAACTCCTATAGCCACCTAACTTTTGACAAAAAGACCAACAACACACATTTAGAGAAAAGATAACATCTTCAACAAATGGTTCTGGTTAAATGGGAAAGCTACATGTAGAAGAATGGAACTACATGCTTATTCCTCACTCTGCTCAAAACCCAACTCTAAGTGAACCAATCATCTCAATATCTGATCCGAAACCCTGAAACTGACAGAGGAGACATTGAGGAGTACTCTTGAAATCACTGACACAGAAATGGACTTCCTAGCCGGGCAATGGTGGCGCACGCCTTTAATCCCAGCACTTGGGAGGCAGAGGCAGGCGGATTTCTGAGTTTGAGGCCAGCCTGGTCTACAGAGTGAGTTCCAGGACAGCCAGGGCTATATAGAGAAACCCTGTCTCGAAAAAAACAACGAGAAAAAAAAAAGAAATGGACTTCCTGAGCACAACCCACTAGTGCAGACTGAGATCAGCAGTCAAAAATGGGACTCATGGAAATAAAAAGCTCTGTAGTGAAGAACAGCATCACCCAGATGGTGAGGCAGCCTATGGAGGAACCTTTTTTATTAAAATAAATACTTCCTTTCTACAATTGAAAACTTGACTTTTATATACTTTCTCCTGAAGAGCCTGTTTTGCAATGCTCTTCCTTTGTATTTCAGCCATAATTGTTCTATTCTCCACGGCACTCTTTCTAGAGTGCTAGAGCTGAGAACAAAGAAATATGTAAAGGTAGAAAGAATACTATTTTATTATCCTTATACATATCTATGTACTTTATTATCTTTGCCTTAAAATAATGGAATAAGCATGGACCTGAGCATTTAAAAGACAGAATATCTCCTTGTGTTTCTAGTGCTGTGTTTTTGTCTTCTAAATTACTTTTTGAAAGTACACTGGAGTGGATGTGTTCTGAATGGATTTTGGGGGTCAAGAGATGGAGACTGAGGCAGCAATATACACTTTAGAAATAAGAAGACATTGTGCACACAAGAGAGCTACATATTAAGCCCATTATGGAAAAAAAACACGAAATTGCCTTATTTCTGTAGACTATCCTAAGGATGCTCATGAATTGGTAGTTCGAGCTGTCTCAGGCAATGAAATAGAAGGCAGAGCTAGAAGCAAGAAAACTGGCTGAAAGCCTCTCATAGTAGCAGTTTTGTTCTCCCATTAAACACTATCCCTATCCTTACCTAGAAGTAAACTGCATATGCTTGTCTATAGAGAATAATGCATTTTATGTAGTTTATGAACTGAACCGGGGACATACAAGGAAAGAACCAGATACAGGTGTTACATAAAGTCATAGCTTAATGGCTACCCATTCTACCCTACTGTGGTCTTTTTTACTGGACTTCCGAAACTCAAATTTTGAGAAATTATTTCCTGATATTTCTGACAACCCTAGTAGGAAACACATACAGATACCAGTGTCAAGTCTTTTCTGATACAAATGTAGCACTATTCCCCTGTAAAAAGCCCTTGTCAAGCAGCCATTAAATTTCGGTTTTAGATGTGAGTGGAAAGGTCATTATTAACACCCACTTCTGAACCATCTAACAGAAATAAAATAAAATCACAGGATCTAGACTAATAGTGAAACAAAAAGCCTTTAAATTTTGGTCATTAATCCCAGAGTTAAGAAAAATATTTGATCTATGGGGCTAATTTATCACTATTAAGGCAATAAATGGGGAGAGAAATGTAGAAGCAAGTTGGTATACAAAGTGGTCAGAAGGTGCTTGGTTCTTACTCTTTATTGCAGAATTCGTTGTCATACCTAATAGCCCTGCTTCCCACCAATGAACTGACAGATGATGAACAGAATCTGGGGCTGTGGAGATTAATGACAAAAACAAAATAAAAAATAAAAAGCAAAGGCTCAAAGGTTTCTATGGTGTTTACTCTGTGAAGTTGGAATGGGAAGAGGGTATGCTGCCTATGAATTCACCAATTTCTATACCAAGACTTTTACCCCATAGACTTTACAATTTTAATGCATATTAATGGTTTAAAATGTTAAAGTAGAGAAACAATGTGGCCAGAGAATTAAGATAAAGCAGGATTGTAAACATGAGTCTTGTTTCCTTTCTGTGAGCCTCACTGAGGCCATTTCTTCCCCATAAGTATCTTTATTGAGAGAACTCAGGAAACTATTTCTACTCACCTTAGGAAGGACATCAGAAAACTTGAGAAAGAATTTGAGTCTATGCCCTACTTGATGAACGAATTAGTTCTCTGATATTCTTCAAAAGCATGAGTCACCTTGATAGCTATATCAGTTAGACTCCTTATGCCATATATAATTAAGATCTGGGATCTAGGGAGGAAGGACATATGCCTACTTTATTTAAGATTTGTTCTTTTATATTAAGATGTGATTGTATATATGTCCATGAACATCTTATTTCCTGTCACATCTCCAGCACTCAGTATAGTGCTTGATTCCTGGCGTGATTCAATAGTCTTGATTTTATGGATGAGTCATATGATTCTGCATTTCACAATTCCCCTGGATAGTTTTATCCAATGTCAGGAAAAAGTTTACTTGAGATTTTGAGATTTTATATATTCATTTTATATTGGTTGTTGATTATGCATAAAATAATCAAAGTATAGCAATCAAAATTCTGAGGCTAGCAGAAATGATGTCGTTGCTGCTGCTCCTCTTCTTCTTCTTCCTCTTCTTCCTCTTCTTCCTCTGCTTGTGCCTGTGCCTGTGCCTGTGCCCCCTCCTCCTCCTCCTCCTCCTCCTCCTCCTCCTCCTCCTCCTCCTCTCTTCTTCTTCTTCTTCTTCTTCTTCTTCTTCTTCTTCTTCTTCTTCTTCTTCTTCTCTTCCTCCTTTTCCTCCTCTCCCCTCCTCCTCTTCCTCCTCATTATCATCTTCCTTCTCCTCCTCTCTTCTTCTTCTCTTCCTCCTCTCTTCTTCCTCCCCTCCTCCCCTGTCTCCTCATTATCCTCTTACTTCTCCTCCTCTCTTATTCTTCTTCTCTTCCTCCTCCTCTTTCTCCTCCCCCTCCTCCCCTTCCTCCTCAGCATCCTCTTCCTTCTCCTCTTCTTGTCTTCTCCTCCTCCTCACTTTTGTTCTTGTACTTTTACTTCTGCTCATGCTTTTCCTCCTCATCTTCTTTCTTCTCCTTCTTCCATAACTAGCCAACAATGTTATTATTAGCTTGATCATATCATTAACCTTTTTCAGAATAGTAGTTCTCTTAAATATGAGTGAGAAATCTCAAGTAAAGCAGAAGTTCATGTTTGCTGAATATATAGTAGACCATATTCTATGGCCATGAAGCTTGGTCATCTCTAAGGAAGAGTGGGAAGGCAAAGGTGAAAATAGAAAATTGTTCAGAAACTACAAATTGTCAGATATTCCTTGATGAATGTTGATTTGTTAGAGGAGTTGTTTATATGATTTTTTTCATATCTGAGAATATTTCTGACATAAATTTGAAGAAAAAGAAAATAAACAATATATTTTCTGTATAAGAGATTAAGCATATCTTGGTATGATTTATATGTCTGGCTTAAGTGTTGGGCTAATTTTTCATGTCTTGAAACATATAGAATCTCAAAGTAGATGATGGTGCATCTTTGATGAGAATCATTTTACAAGTGTGAAGAGAAGATGAGCGGGACCTGAGTGCCACATGTAATATTCAAAAAGAATCAATTAAAATTTTAAAAAAATTAAAAAATAAACAAATTATCTAATTTATTTTAAGAACAGGAGAACTAAAAGTGATTTGGGGATTTTAATTTCAAAATAAAAACTGATTAAAGAGGCTAAAAATGTAAACCAGAAAAACAACCCTATGGCATGCAAACAAGTGCATCACAAGAAAAAATACCCATAATTCATGTCACTTTTCATGAAATACACAGTAGAGGTTACTACAGAGGATAGGCAGGCATTGTACCGATGGTACAGTAAATGTGGCCTGTCTATCCTGTATAATATATAACTGAACAAACAGAGGATATCTAACCCTGTTCTTGTGTTTTGTGGTGTTAATGGTACTTTTCAGAAACCAGAGGCTTGTAAGATTACTCATTGTTTTCGTAATGTGACTGAGCTCTGTAAATTTGTTTTATATTATTTCATACAGGTATTCATATAGGATATTCACAATTAAATTAAAAGGTAATTACATAATCTTGCTTTTTCAATTACCTGGGTGATTTAAAAAATATACCTCAAAGCATAATATCGCAACAGACTGAAAGCAGAAAGTTACTTCATTTTAAAAACCTTTTATAGTGTGTTTTGTGCTCATGTACACATTTATGCATACATGTGCACCACAGTATATATGTTCAGATCAGAGGAGAACTTGCAGGAGTCTTTTTTTTCTTTCCCTTCACCACATCAGGCCTTAGGGAAGCACCTTTTCCCACTGAGCAATCTCACCAGACCAAAATTATCTTTGTATTTAGCCAGCTGTTGGATTTGTTTAACATGAAATTCTGGCATTTTCTTGCCATTAAAAAAAAAAACATTACAAAACACACACACACACACACACACCACATCACACAACATACACGCACTTCCTCCTCCTCTTGCAATACTATAAATTAAACCCAGGGCTTTATCCATGTTTGGCAGGTCCTCTACCACAGAACTCTGCCCCAAATCCCAGAGCAATTATTTCTCATACAAGTTTGGAACTAGTCTTTATATAAGATACTTTTCTACCCTAAATTAACAAGTGCATATTTAAAGATTTGTGTTTCAGGATTCTACGTGGTACACAATAAATACAGTTTATAAAACCAAAGGTTTCATGGCATCCTCAATGGCTTTCAAAATTGTAAAGGGATTCTGAGACTAAAAGTTTTGATATAAAAAAGTTGAGATATACTTGCATACAGTATGAGATTTAAGGACAAAGCATCTTCATGCAGTGCAGGTAAGTCTCCTCTGGGACTTACAAAAGTGCAGGTGCTGTTCGATCACCTTCCACAGCCTGAGTTTATATGCTGCACCTGAGCTCTCACCTCAGCGATGTTTTGTATTCCAGGCAACATTCTGGAAAATCAAAAGTCCTAGATTCAGTGAATCATTTGCTTAATGTAGTTAGGTGTCACCTATGTAAATGTACTGAGCAATTTACTTTCTAAATTTTGGTGAAATTTTGTACTTAAATATAAAAGAAGCCAAGAAAACAATCATTTTATGTAATTCATACTTTACACATCAGTGATGATTGAGGAGCATTTCAAATTAATATTTGTTTTGGTTTTCTTCATGCTTAAATTATTTTATTTCATCATAAAATGAATCCTAAAATTATTTGGAAATAATGGAAATTCATTATTATTACTATTATTATTATATGATTATTCAGTATATAATAAGCTAGTAAAATTTTATTTTCATTCTTTTGTCTTTAGAGAAAACTAGGCGAAGTGAATGTTGTATTAAAAAAGGATAAATGTCCTCTTTACCCAGAGAACATAAAATGCTTAAATGACAACAGGAAGACAAAGTGCCCTTGCCATATTCTTCATCCCCTGAACTGCCCCTTGCTATCTTATCTAAAGTCTCCATCCCACTAGACAGGGACCCTGTGTACAGCCATTTCAAATTGAGTGCTATAAGACCCTCCACCCTACCGTGTGACACACAATTCAACTGATACACCTGGGTCAGGTACCTGTGTGTTCCAGGTCAGGTAGACTATGGAACCTTCCAAGAAAACAAACAAAATGAAGAACATGTCAATGACAACTTTGTATTGTGGGCCTTAAGTTCTATTCATTACATTTTAATACAATAAATCGATGAGAAAGTTTAAAGTGAGGTAGACTTTGGTAGAGTGAAGAAAAGGACAATGTTTTGGCTCTGTCTTACTGGTGGTAGGAAGCACAGAGCCCCAAATGATCTTGGAGTTAATCTTATCATTCTTGGGCTTTTAAATTTTTTTCTCTAAAAATTGAGTTAAACAGAGATTAAATGGCAGCAGGGAAGAAACACACTCGGGTCCATTCTCTCTCACTTTAATCTAATGTGTCTTCAGCTGTGCCTTGTTGCCTTCATGCTCCCTTCATCTGCCTGTGAGAGCAGGGCACCATCATCAGAAGAGCTGAGAAAGTCAGTGTGTTTGCTAACCTATCCCTAACCTTTTCAGTTATATCAAAGGATGAAAGTCATAGGGAAGAAAATGCAATGAAGAGCTCACTCAAATTGAGCATTTGATGATATGTGTACACTCTGTCCTCTAAGTAAAGGCTTAAGGAAATATTTTCAGTACTCCAGTTTTAGGAAGTTTTCTGTAGAGTCACTAACTTAGCCAGCACTGGCACCAGCTTTGAGTTGGAAGTCTGGAACATACACCATTGATACACTATCCAGGTCTTTGAAATATAATTGGAAAGATTTTCTTGTGCTATAACCCCTCAGGATAGAACTATGGGGAATATTCTTTCTGCTCTATTTCTCATTTAAACTAGGAAATACTAATTTTTGTATTCATTCTGTGTGGATTGTAAATTCATATATTTAAAAAATAGGAAATTGGTCTGTTTCTGTTCTTAATGTTTTAAGATAATTATATTGTCTTGACTCATGGATATAATAATTTCAGTTTAGATTTTTTTTATTAATCCTGAAAAGGATTTGAAACAGAGAAATCAAAGTTCCAATGTTATACCTCTGAATAAATTAGTGATTCTCAATCTGTGAGTTGAGCTCCTTTGGTAGTCACATATCAGTTATCCTGCATATCATAAATTTATATTATGATTCATGACAGTAGCAAAATTACAGTTATGAAGTTCCAATGAAATAATTTTATGGTTGGGGGTCATTGCAACATGAGGAATTGTATTAAAGGGTTACAGCATTAAAAAGATTGAGGAACATTGGAATAAAAGCTTTAGAATAGGTGTGAATATGTCACTCATGGTTCTAGGTAACATTGTGATTCTTCCACATTAGTTTAGATTCAAATTGCAATAGAAAAAAATGTCATTCATTTTTAAGTTATATTTTAGGGCTTAGAAAAATGTTATCTCAGTGTCATGAGCACTTTAAAGACATAGTTTATATAAGTTTGTGATATGGTTGAAAGTATTTGTTTAGACATTTTTCTCATCCTTTTAAAAATTCATAAATACCTAAGAACTAGTCATTAAATATAATATTATGTTGAATTGTACTATTTGCATATTTGAATAGGAACTTTAAATTTTAAAATTTTTTTTTAGAATTTTATACATAAGTACTACATTTATATGATTCCAAGCTCTTCTTTTCCCCTAAGCTCCAAGTACTCCCATTCTCTTTCACTTCTTAAACCCAAGGCCACTTTTTAATTATTGTTGTGTCTTTTATTTCCTCTGATGATGAGATGAGAATCATACCCAAGCTTTGTGACTACATGGCTTGCTTAGGATGAACTCAGGGTTTTTCTTTCTCTCTTCTAACTACATCAAGGCCTAGTCCTAGAAGCTTCTAGCCTCTGTGCAATCTAATCTTCCAAGATGACTGATTCAAACTGGCATCTCTCAGCTTCTGACTGACTTGCTCTACTTGGCCTCACACTAAATCTGGCAATGTGTTCTAATTTTCTGGCTCCTTCTCATTTGCCGGCTTGTTCTGTTTTCACCTGCCATCTGTTTCTGTAAAACTGTCCTGGTAAAACTGAATCCTCCCTCCCCCAACCCCTCTCTCTCTGTGTCTGTGTGCTGCTCTATTAAATTGCCTCTCTTTCAAGTACCATTCTCATAAGAGTTTAGCATATCCTATTTCTGACTCATTCTATCAACTATTTCTGATTCATCAGTTTGTCTGCCACTTAATTAGACCTCACTTTCAAACATGGCCTCTTTCTTCTACAAACTAACTTTACCTTCATTGTTTCACACTAAAGGTGTGTACTAAGGCTGTGTCTATATTCTAGGCAGAGGGATTGGTGGTGTGTCATTCTACTCCAGCTAGATCACACAAATTTAAAAAGTCTTTGGATGTGATCTCTTGCCAAAGCAGCATTGTCGCTTAATTAAAATATCCTCTTTTCTCTCTCTCCCTCCTTCCCTCCCTCTCCCTCCCTCTCTCCTCCTTCCTTCTCTCCCTCTCTCCTTCTCCCTCTCTCCTCCTTCCTTCTCTCCCTCTCTCCTTCTCCCTCTCTCCTCCTTCCTTCTCTCCCTCTCTCCTTCTCCCTCTCTCCCTCTCTCTCTCTCTCTCTCTCTCTCTCCCTCCCTCCCTCTCCCTCCCTCCTCCCCCCTCTGTGTGTGTGTGTGTGTACACGCGTGCATGCATGCCTTTAGTGTGTGAGTCTATTTAGTGCTGTTCTTATTTATATGTGTTTACTCCTTGGAATTGGATAACATATGAGAAAGCTCTGGAAAAGACTGGTTTTCTCTCTCTCGGCAGCTGTTAGAATCTGTGGCTCTTCATTGAGAATCTCTAGTTCTTCATATAGTTGTGAAGCCTGGTGCAGTTTCCAACCTACACATTGGCATGTCAACGGATATTGTTATGATCTTGTTTACACAACCAGATTATTTGTATTTAATGGGTGTAGGTTCCCTATCATATCCAGAAGATGCTGTCTCACAGCAAGTGTTCTGCTCCTTTGGATAGACAGAAATGTATTGAAAATGACATGATGATATTTGGAAGAGAGAAAGCAGGAATCGTGGACAAGTTGGTAGCCAGGCCAGTGGTAGAACTGTTTGCTAAAACTGAAAACCTTGGGTGTCTGAGGCATCAGGAACAGTCAGTAGATAGGTATGTATGTGAGTCAAGGTCCCAAATACATTCAACAGGGCCTGTAAATACACACTGATGTTCAGTGGCATTCTGATAATAAGGTATATAGATTACAATTATCCTTTTTAGGTGAACATCTCTCTAGCATCCCTGTTCTCTCTTGGAGGCGACCTCTATGGGCTAATCATTGGATTTCCTGTTCTTTAACTTCAAATTCTGTTTTGCCAGTAGGGAATCCTGCAAAGAACCATGAAGAACCAAAGAATTTACCCTCCTTATGAGCAAAGGAGTTAACTCACTGCAGTATCAAGTTTGCTACAGAAAATGTAGGACCTGTATTTAGAGACAAGAAAAATTGTATACCAGTGAAAGGAACAGGTAGAATAATATGTGCTTTTCATGGGTCAGTTCTCAAGCTCAGATGTTCATGGAACACTGTGACGAGTTCTCATTGATAACTACATTAGAAGACACTCTGCCTTAGGAAACCTTACTGTAATAATAAAAGCCACCATACATGGACATTGCTTACACAGATCCTATCTTCTAAAACTGCTAGCTATATTAGCATCTTTGAAAGGTAGAAATAAAGGCAGCTTTCCCCTACTTGTGTTATTGTTCTTGTTTAGCTATTTTTTGGATTCTTATATCTACCACCCTTCCCTTATTTCATGCTAATCCCTTCCAATCCCCCAACACTAGGTAGAAAAGAAAGGGTAGAGGGAAAAAAGTACATAGAAGCCTTTAGATTACTTCTTGCTGATTAGGGGCATCATGTTCTTATGGGCAAGTCCAATTTTCATCATCAGAATATTCAGCAATCCAGCCATAGCAAAAGCAGCAGCAGGAACCAAAAACAACAGGGACCAGCAATAGCCACTACAGGCCCTCTCAGGGCTCTCACATTTATTCTTTCTCCAGAGTACCCCAAAACACGCCCCTGCTAGTGCGTGAGACAAATCGGAACCACCTACTGTGAAACAGCCTCTTTTCCCACACCTGGGATTAAATCAAAAACATATTCACATAACATAATTGTGTTTTTTTAAGAAACCAAAATTCTCACTACCTATAAGATGGGCAAAAATACAAAAATCCTGTTTATAAAGTTTCCCAACAATCCTCAGAAAATTACTGGTAGAAATGAAGGGAGCATACGCACTGACTTAAGTATCACTATTTATTATTTATTTCTCTCCTTTGGAAGTTAGTGGCTCTGATTATATCCTTCAGAAAATCACTGATTCCATTAAGATGGCTCAGTTCACATCCCGGCCTTATATTGCACTCACTACTCACTCCCACTGCAGTGTGTAACAGTAGAAAATGATTTTCCTTTGCTCCAGCCTGAAGTCATGCTAACACATGGACTTTCATAACCTGTCTGCTTTATTGTGGATAGATTCTTTTAGCTAAATCTCTACCCATTCATCTTAATGGAGTGTGCCATCTGTTTGCTACTGGGATCTTGAATGAATCAGATTTCTTAGTTTGGGGACTTGAGACAGTAGTAGGATCCACTGCAGACTGAAAAAAACAGAAGCAATGGGAAACCCACAGTCCACTGTTGTTATTGCATAAGAGCTTTAGGTTGCCATAAAAATTGGACAGTTGGCTTTTGAAATAAAATGTTCCTCTTAAGAAGTTCAACACTGAAGCTACTGCAGGGCTCTGCATAAGATGGAGATGTGTGCAGTTTAGTGTGGGTGACTCTAGAACACAATCAATGTGTTGAAAATCTGAGATATGGGCTGATTTTATTATTCATGCTGAAGTCCCAGAAGTCTAATTTTTATGTCATACAGCAAGTGCCAGTGTTTCAAGAAATGCTACAGATATCAGTATATTATTTTTCATGAGAAATACCACTGTCATCCAAGTAGAATATGTAAATCTATATATGTAACTCTACTTGCAAGCATGTTTTTAGATCGCTAAAAGGTGCTAAATGTGATTGCTTGTTAAATAAGATGTTTCTAAGCTACACATCTTGACTCCCTTGTTTTATATTTAACATGTTATTTCTACTTTGGATTGTCACAGGCTTTCTTTAAAGGCATCGCTGAGATGTCCCAAGTTATAGCTCTCTTTGTAATTTTCTTCTATGTGACAGAAGTTATATTTGTTTTTGGGAAAACTTGTGTGTCCATTTTGTTTGGATTTCATTATATGTAGGCATTGAGATTTCATTGCTTCTTGCTTTCTCTGGTTACTCTGATATTTTTGGTAATATATGGAGGCAGGATGTGTGTTCTCTCATGAAATGTAGCATAGCTAAGGGCTAAACTATGTAAAAGTTGAAGGTGAAGAGCTCCCTGACACACATTAACAAGCATTTACCATAGATAAATATTGTAATTATTTTTATTAATAAAATTATTATAAAATGCAGCATGATTTTACTGTTAGCATGTTTATTAAGCTTTCATTTTAAATTTCTGCCTCTTATTCAATATGCTTTATATCACTTATGAAAGAACATTAAGGACAGCTGAAGACATTTTCATTACTCAAGATAAGGAGTTGTTTGCATCTTTTAAAAATGTATACAATGAACATGATTTACATACTGAGTAAATTTCCAATGAGTTGTGCTATAACATACAAGAAGATATATAAAAGTATACAAAATACATGGCCGTTTCTCTACAATGAGGTGTAACATAATAATAATTTGTACTTGCAAAGAGATATATTTAGGTATATAAGTGGAGTCAAAATAACCCTCACTCAGAAAATCTGCTTTTAGTGTGCATCACTAGACCAGGGTGATCCAGAAATTAAGTTAGGTATCTGGACCATTGGAGAAAAACTAATGGATGCACTAACTGGATTATAACCATTTATTTTTGTCATGACCATAAATAGTTTAAACTTATCTTTGCCATTTTATCTTAGAATGTGGTGGTCTGGTGGTGATGTCATTAGTGGTTAGAGCAAGAGATTCAGATTTTCCTTAAACCTCGAATCAACCTGTATTTACATATCAGTTTCTTCTCTGAGAATGTCAGAAAAGAGACTCATTGCCTGGGTAACTTAGGAAATATCTCCAAGCAAGTAGGAAAATACATACAGACTCAGGTGGCTAGGGTCCCATCTTTTCACTGCATCTTTCAATGACAAGAAAACCTCCCAAAAAGCTGCTTCCTGAGGCTCTGGATCTCACCTGTAGTTAACTGGCTTTGTAAGAGTTTGTTCCTAACTTACCAGTCCTCAGAATTCTTGGCTCAGTCATATAGGAGTTTCCTGAGATCACTAGACATACTGAGGTAAGTATAGGTTCTCCAGTTCTTCCAGAAGTCAAAGATTCTAGTTTGTTTCTGAAAGAGATTTGTGGACATTTTTACCAGTTTTTGCTATGACATCAAATTTCTTCTTAGAGAAACTTTCTTCAGAAAAAAACTGAGGTCCACAAACAAAAGACCTTTTTAGTTGGGTTAAGAGTTCGTGTACATTGTGTCTTTTCTCTCTAGGTTCTCTTCAGCAACAATTCTGAGTTTACCAGCTTCTGGTAGTAATTTGTCCACACATCAAGGATCTAACATTTACAATCACTATCTATGACACTGCTACAGCATGCTCAACCTTCTGACTCTGGGAACAGAAAGGACCTGATAGGTTAATCCCTGTAGATCATAAAAGTGTGGTTTTAGCATGTAAGTACTTCCAGGAGCTTTCTCCTATGAACAGTGGTAAACTAATAAGGAAGCTTGCTGCTGTTTTGCTGTTTCTTCCTGGAAAGGATTTCCCACATGATCTTCCAGTTGCAACCTGTCTACCTAACTACTAGTTAACTTGAACTTGAAGTTTTACAAGGCAGACAGGCAGACGACTACCAGCAGTCATAATAAGAACTAGTCATTTTTTTTCTTGAAACTTTTTTGCCAATTTTTTCTAATTTCATAGTTTAGTGGTCAATATACTAAGAATTGTATCCTTCTATGCTACCATCATCTCCTCTTTGTCTCTAGGAAGATTTATAAACACACACACACACACACATGTATGTATCGAGAGAGAGAGAGAAAAGACAGAGAGAGAGAGAGAGAGAGAGAGAGAGAGAGAGAGAGAGAGAGAGAGCAGACACAGACAGACATTAATGAACACACATGCACACAGAGAGAGTAAGAAAGACACAAAGTGAGAGTAGTTATACACAGATGTACAGATACAGAAAGACTGACAGACAGAAACACACATACACTCTATACTGCAGTAGTTTGAGTGAGAATGGCTCCTGTAGGCTTTTATAATTTCTTAGTCTCTAGTTGGACTGTTTTGGGAATGATTAGGAGGTATGGCTTGTTCAAAAGCCCACATGGGGCCTAGTTTCTTTTTCTGCTACATAATTGTGGACTGAATGTAAGCTCTTAGTTATTGCTCAGTGCCCTGCATGTTGGCCTGTTGCAATGCTCATTTCCATGTTGATTATGGACTCAACCTCTGAAACTGTAAACAATCATGAAATAAAATGCTTTCTTCTGTAAGTTTACTTGTTCATGATGTCTCTTCACAGTAATAGAAAAGTAACTAAAGCCACATGCACAAAGCAAACATAGAAGCATCTCTTACATTAACATGGAAAAGGAAATACATTAGCACTTAGGTCTTAGACTGGAAAGAAAATATCCTCAGAGTAAGGGTGGGAACTTTCTTTACTATAAAATCCTAAATCAATATGGAAGTATGTGAGACTGAATAGGAGAGAATAAAGAGATATGTGAAGGAATAGTGAATTTCCCTTACAGGTTAAGACTTCCTGATTACAATGGATTACACAGAAGCAAGTTGGAGAAATGATTGAACATCCTCAGGGAATTACATTTGGTCCCTATTTTCCTCTAAGCCTGAGTCAGAGATAGGATAACTATCAGATGCTATTCCATATGTCCAACTGTGATACACTCTCAGTTATCTCTTGCTTACAGTATGGTCCATGGAGTCTTAAAATCAGATCAGTCAGTTTCAAGTTCACCTCTCTAGCATAGAAAAACTCACTGAATACAGGAATGGATGTTTTCCTTTTCCCTCTCCTGGGATCAGGTGACATGAAATAGAAGTTAGTATGATCTCAGATTGTGGATGTTCCTTTGGTATATTAATATGCCACAGAGGATAAGAATTGATCAATTTTAGGTGAGATTGTAATTTTGATTAGTGTGAAATAGGGCTATAGTATAGGCCTCCTTCTTATTAACCATCAGCTTAATGAACAACTTAAATATTTCTGATCGATTATATGCATTCTTTCTTGCTATTGTCAATGGAAAGATAATTATTTTTCCCCTACATAGCATGTTATACTCCCACTCACTTGGAACAAACTGAGAGAATAATGGATTACTTTTTAAAAATAATTATCAAACAAAAGATGGATGCATTATTTTTTGGCAATTATTTACCAAGGCTCAATTAACTCACATGTAACACTTTTGAGGAAGTCAAATCATTCATCTACCTGGTAACGTGTTTTCATTAACTAAATCATCTTAAAAGACTCATTAGGAATCAACTTTGCTTACATTAAAACTTTTGTTGGTTTCTTGAAGAAATTGAAGACATTAAAGCAATGTTGATACCTACGTCACCAAGTTTCCTCCCATGAGACAATAACTGGTGTAATGCTGGTCGTGTAAACTTCGTTCATCTTTTTCAACTTTGTAGAGCAACCTCGCCCAACTTACACATGCCTATGTGTCATACCTCCTTATGAAGCTGAGTTATTACATTTTCCCCTGTCCTTATCTATAGGCTCATGGCCATCTCATGATGCATTTATTCAATTTCAAAATTCACCATAGATTTAAGAGTGTCAACACAGTTCAAACAACCGAAGCTTCTTCTGAGACTAGGGACAATCTCTTATCCATAGTCCCTGAAAACCAAAACAAAACAGAGCAAAACAACAACAAAACTAAGTGGTATATCTCTAACATACTATGGTGGCAATGCATTTCTACTCTATTCCAAAAGTGTTGTCTGGGCATGGAAAAAAGACTGGACCAAAGCAAGACCAAAACATAGCACAGCAAACACCAAATCCTATAGTTTCATGCCCACTCCCAGGCTTTAGTTTTAAATAGCTCTGTCCCTCCAGCTTGCAGACTGATGTATATATATCTCCAGTTTCATTCCCCATATGAAGGAGTCCAACATATTGGGGTTTCCACTGTGACCCAGGCATCACTTTCTTAGTTTCACACAGTCTTAGGACATTCTTTCAGGGATTGTGACTCTGCCACATGTTGCCTGGCCTTAGCAACTGGAGGCATCATGGAAAGTACATAATATATTAATACTTTTCTCTATCTATGGTTGTTATTTTTGAAATTCCAACACTATTACCTATTCAGCGTGTGTCACCTATCATTCCAGTCTCTCATCCCTCACCAACAGATTTTATTTCTAAATTCCTTGAGAAATCAGTAGCAACTAATCAAGCCCCATAAGGTATACACATTTTATGAAAAAGAAATAAGAGACCTCTACTTCTTTGTCCCACTTGTAGATCCACAGAGATATTTACAATATCTTAGCCACAGAATGGCCTAGTATTTGTGATGTCATGCTATAGTATGGAAACTTTCAGCTTAGAAGAGATGGATGGATGATTTATACATATGTTCAGATATACAGTATGTAAGAGCATGCATAAGGTACTACAATAGCTAGATACTAGTCTCTGCTTATTTATTTTATTTCAGTACACAGTAAGGCTTTTCCATGTTGAGATAAGCAACATTACTTCATTTGTTTATATATGTGATTATATTACTATTCCAGCCCTCAGCATTATCTATTTAAATAGTTTTCTATTGGTTGACATTGGATTGTATTCAATTTTTCTCATTGTAAACAGTGTATTTGTGAGGTTGTGTTAGAATGCATCTATGATCTCCAAATAGAACAGAAAATTGAACACACATACACATGTTATGTTTATAAAACATATATATATATATATATATATCCTATTTTATATGAAGCTCTTTAGATTTTATACTTATCAAAATCTGGAATTACAGCATGTCATTTCAGGGATAGAATTTAATATGCCATAAGTTCAAAATAAAGACTTAAAAATTCTACTAGAAACATTCTATTTACCCAGAATAATGATTTTCAACTTTTTTCTTTTTATTGCTCTCTAATATTGAAAAGTCATCTTGTGGACTGATGAATGCTCAAAATGTCATAGTATATATTTATTAAATTATTCTTCATTTTTCTCAAATTGTGTTCTCTGTTTATAAGGAAATATTTCTTTTGCAATAAATTTGACATTTGTTTAAAGAATGACACAAACAATCTTGCCACTCTTGTAGAATAAGTCTTAGTTATAACTTAGAGTAGATCACAGAAACTGCTAAACTGGTTACTTCTAAATTGACAGTCTAAAAGATCTAAATTGACCTTTATCGTAAATGCCCTTCCTCAGAAGAGTGGAAGAAGGCCTCAGTGTCCCACGTACTCTGGTATACATTTCAAAGATGTCAGCAACAGTTTGCCAAGCTGTGTGTGCTCAGAACTAGTGAAAAACATCTGTCTGGAAGGCCCTTACATGGGGGTTTGTCTGTTCCACAATGGACCAGTATTTCATAAAATTTAATTTCTGATTAATTCCAAAAGGTCTGCTTCCTTGGGTTCTGGGTTGAAATACAGTATTAATAACCCATTCTTGGGATGAATGTGAATGCCCTGGCAGCTGCTAGACTCTAATTAAACAAATTGAATTCTCAGCCCAAATCAAAGCAAGGAGTGGAAATTTACCATGTGAGTACTTAGTGTTTGTGAAATCAAATCTGCCCAGGAGCCTTTAGAGCCTTGTCGAATCCTCACTTCGGGAAATAATTTCCACCTCGGTTCTCTGTGCCACCGCTTCACTTTTAACATCTAGTACCATTTAGTTGCTGAGCCCGTCTCCTTTTTCTTGTATATTATGCTCACTTGGAAATGCTCTAAAGAAGTGTGTGGTTGTAGATGTAGGTTTTCTAAGGCTAGAATAATTAATACTGTTGTATTAGTGATAGCTATTTCTCTAGGCTAGAATTATGAGGAATTCCTACACCCAGAACTCTTCTAGCCCATAAAGTCCCTCCTATAATCTGCAACCTAAATGCAGTGCAAAGTTTATTTGTAAAAGTTCAAGGTCTCTTTCCCCTAACAACTGCTTTCAAAGATTTACTCTCAATAGTAGTAAGTTGTATTTTTCTGTATGTAGTGACCTTTTCTCTTCTCTTTAAAATAATGTGCACATAAGTCTTTAAATGTATTCAGGCTCACTGGATGTTCAAATCAAAGATGTCACAATTAAAAATCTGAATGGGGGGGTCTGTATCTCTTCAAGGGTAGGAATTTCATTGTTATAACATAAATAAAGGCTAGGAGGAATTGTTTTTAAAAGCAGGCACTAAAATAAATAGTTGCAAACCTATAGATAAAATAATTTCTGAAATTCAAATGTAATTGCTGAAGGGACACATAATACATAGACATATTCAAGGACACACATTCTGCAGCAGGAAAGAGGTATTTTGCAACAATAGTCAGGTAATAAATGACCAAAAATGATATTATATCTATGAAGTATTTCATATCTTTTGCAATCTAACAACAGCCCATAAAAATGCAGCAATTGCTCTTTAGTTGAATTGCTATGTAATTTGCCATTTCTCCCAAGTTATTGTGACAAACGAAAGCCTGATCTCCTTAATGTCCTCTATCAGTTCTGAAACGAATCACAAGTTACACCGCCTGGAAGCAGGGGAAGTTTCTCAGGTAATTGCTTTACTGTTATTTCTTAGGCTAATATAATATATATATTTTATATATATTGGGGAGAATTTTCGTATGTAATTGTCTTCTCCTTGTCTCAGCCTGATAAGTCCTGTGATTCCTTTCCTTGCTGCCATAGGCGAGCAGGTTTTTTGTTTTTTGTTTATTTTTTATTTTTTTCACTGAGCACTACTGACATTCTGTGTTCCGTTCAGGTCTTGTTCGGAGGGCTGTCCTTGACAGTGAAAGATTTTTGTGTCATCTGTGAGTTCTAACCATAAGATGCCAATCACACTATCCTCCAGTTGTATCAACTAGATCACCTCTGGAGGGAGCTGGCTGTCTGATAAGCACTGTGAGGAAGCTGAATCACTAGTTCAGATCCTAATACATTTTTCTACTTTATTTTTTATTACTTGTTAATTTAGAATTGACTTCTATTCAGTCATGTCAAAGAAAACTATAAGCATTGACGTTGTCATATGTAAAGAACCCAGATTTACTTTTTTTGTGTATATATATTACATACACATATACATATGTGTGTGTGTCCCTGTGTATGATTGTGGGTGTGAGAGAGAGACAGAAATAGATGTGATAGAGATAGAAATAGAGATAGAGAAAAGATAGAGATAGAAACAGAGACAGAGATAGAGATAGAGGGAACTAGAAAAGAGATCATAAGTAAAGAGAAAGAGATCTTAAGGGTAACAGGAAATTGAGAGGGATAATAGGATACATGTAGCAAGAAAGCAGAAGTCAGGGCAAAGTGAGAAAAGAAAGAAACCCGGTTGGCAGAGAAGAGGGGTACAACTGAAGGCAGTTGGCTAGGTGGGGACAAATGGAATAAAAGTATAATGATACATATATAAGACGATGCCATAATAAAAACCCCTTACCTTGTATGCTAACCTAAAAGTTAAATATATAAGTAGATACATATATAAATAAATAAGAAAAAGGAAATTTTATGCATTAAAGCTATATTCTCTAGTCCTCAAGACTTTCCCTTTGTAAGATTGACCATCAAATTTATAAAAGATTTACAAGATGAAGTGGAACTTCTCAAGTCTATTATATTCTCAGTTTAATTTAGAAACCAGGGTTGGGGATGAAGCTTAGCAGAAGAGCATCTGCTTAGTATGTGTAAGGCTCAGGTTGCCAATGCGACAGCAGTGCAGAACCAAGTATGGTTCCTTTGCTTTCGTTTTGTTTATGACACAGGGCGTCTCCTCACCTCCCATGCTGACCACAGATTCACAATTGTCTTGCTCTGTTCCTCCTATTACAGGTGTATACCTCCATTCCAGGCACAAGAATGAACCTGGAATGCTTTCATAATTCATCACTAAGGAATGTACATTTATAACTACAAGTCTTTGGTTATGACACTTCTGTCTGCAAATATAAAATGAATACATGTCAGTGATTTTGTATTGCGGTTAATGAGTAGGGAAAACAGTAGTTATATTCATCCAAAAATCCTTTATAAGCTGGGTGTTCATAGGCAATTTAGTAAAGGAATATTTGACCTAGAATTAGATAGTGTTTCATGAGGAAAATAAATAATAATATTGGTTAGTTGTTTTTTTACTGAGTAAATTATTTTCATCTGTACAAGAGACAAATCTGTACCTTAACAGAATTGTCTTAAATTTTGGATATTAATTGATATTCATTCCACAGTTGAAGCATCTTCATTTCCTGGAAGTATCTATTCTTTTTTTTTTTAATCTTCTTACCTCTTTATCTTCATTCTCTCTTGCCAAATTCTAAAACTACTTCTCTATTGCATTCACAAGCACATTTTCCCCCGAAAATCGGGTACTCAATGTTCTTTAATTATTCAATACAATCAATCAAATGCTAGACAATAGCGATAATATAATTGATATTCTATGTTGTATCATAGAAGCAAATTATCATGTAATACAAAATATTTTTCATGTAGTAAATATTCATACAAAATAAGTATATAGCATATTGAAGTTAAGGTAATTTTGGCAAGTTAATTGGTTTATATGGAGTATACCATATTAAATATTACCCGAATTCCTTGAGATATATTTTGAATAAGTCTAAGATATTGACAATAATTAGGACATTTTTCATAGTGTTCTTTAATGAAAATTGTGTTCACTCTGTGAAAGCCTGATTTCTCCAGGGATGTTCCTTTCTTAGATGGTGTAACCATTGTTGGGTATCTTGTCACCTACCTACCTCAAGAAGTGTATAACCTCTGCTACATCACAGAAACACAACATCCCATACCATAAAGGAAAAGGTAGCCATATTAAGTTGCCCACATGGAAACCCTCATGTGAATTAACCTCACACAGTCATTCCTCCACAACTCATTTTTTGTTCTGTCAGTTCCTGTTTAGGAACCGATTGTGTTCCATGACTTTTCCTGGGGAAATGTGATCAAGCATCCATTTCCTTCAGATAGCATCACAAGACAAGCTTAGTGAATCAATGAATTTACTTATTTTATAGAAGTGTGGATGAAAGATTCCTTACTCCACGGGAACCAAATCACCGAAAAATCCCACTCCTGGTAAGCCACAACTCATGAAATCAGCCTCCTCAGAACTCCCTGGACGATGTGTAGGCAACTTAGCTGTGGGAAAAAAATCTCTCCCTGTCAGTTTCATATTGCTCACATAAACTTGGAGAGGACTTCGTGATGTTTCTATGTTCCAGAAGCTTCCTCGGATTTGTAATTGTGTTTACTTCCTGGTCTTGGTTTCATTTACTTCCCAGTCCTAAGAGGCCCTCTCTTTTCTCCTAGAGAAAATGTTTTAGAGGAAATGGCTGTACAACAAACAATATATGTAAATATATTACTGTCTATAGATTTGTTGAGATGCAAGGAATGATTGATCTAATAGAATATAGATTTTATTAACTGCATTAGTCATTCACTGCTACGCAACAAATTGGCTCAAACTCAGCAGTTGATAACAGGATGAACTTATTAACTCACTGCTGTTGAGGGTCAGCAGTTGGCATGGGCTTAGCTATGCGATTTGGATTTGAATTCCCTATCAAGGCTTTTAGCTAAGCTATTGGCTGAAACTGTAGTTGCTTCAAAGCTTAACTGGAATTACAGGATCTATTTGTAAGCTCACTTTAGTTATTGGCATGCCTCTATCCAAGCTGTCATTTCAGGCATTTTTAAATATTTATATGTTTAATTATGTGTATGTGAGGTGCCTGTGAATGTTGAACACCAAACTCAGGGCCTTGAAAGAGTAGTGAGCTCATTCTCTAGTCTCCACTCTGTGTGTGTGTGTGTGTGTGTGTGTGTGTGTGTGTGAGAGAGAGGGGGTGGGAGGGAGGGAGGGAGGGAGGGGAAGGGGGAGAGGGAGAGGGAGAGGGAGAGGGAGAGGGAGAGGGAGAGGGAGAGGGAGAGGGAGAGGGAGAGAGAATGAGTGGGGGAGGCAGAGAGAAGACTTCTGTTACTTTTCATGCAACTTTAGAGCTTGCTTCTCCCTGGTGAACATGTCAAAAACAACAATCATGTTCTTTGGTAAACTAATGAGAAAAGCGACACAGTGACACACCACCACTTTGACCATTTAACTAATGCCAATGTCGTATAGACAGTAACTTTCCAAGGGTTCTTTACCTAGGCACCAGGGAAGTAATGTTATCTCTCATCTATTTTATGACTTCTATGTGGTTTGGTGAATATGTCTCACTCTTCCTTCCCTGTGGTGCTTTTAAGTAGGTATTACTATGCCCATTTAGAAAATAGAGACTGAAAGAGCCTCCATACCTACCCACAGTCCTGAAGAAGTCCGAAGGTATCTTGGTTAGGGTTCTCTAGAATCTCAGAACTTATGGAATGTCTCTCTATACGTTAAGGGAATTTATTGTAATGACTTACAGCCTGTAGTCCAACTAACCAAACAATGAGCAGCTGTGAATCGGAAGTCCAAGAATCTAGTACCTGCTCAGTCCCATGAAGCTAGTCATTTAAGCTGGTCTTCTGTAGAAGTAAGTTCCTAGAGATGTGCTGGCACGTAAGTGCAAGCAGTCAAAGCAGAGTGAATCTTCCTTCTACCAATGTCCTTACGTAGGACTCCAAGAAAAGGTGTGGCCCAGATTGAAAGTGTGTACCACCACAGCTGGATCTAATTGCTTTGTCCCAGTCTGACCTTGAACTCAGAGATCTTGCCTCAGTCTCCTGGTATTAAAGGCATGTACTACCTTACCTTGCCTGTGCCTAAGATTTTCTTGACCACTATGCCTCAAGATCTCCATGTCAAGATCCAGGTCAGTAACCTGTCTTTCAATTTCATGATCTAGATCACAGCTGTGCCCTCCATTTCTTGGTTATAGTTCATTCCAGTTGTAATCAAGTTGACAACCAGGAATAGCCATCACAGAAGTTAATTAGCCCAGGCTACTTCCATTATACATAAATTCTGTTACCTTAGTAACAGACTATGTCTGCTTTGGGATGTGTGTAAATCTGAGAAACAAAGTCTTACGTTTCATTTTCTAAAGCTTCTCTTGTTTTATGTCTGTTTCTACAGACATAATCACTTCAGCAGCAAGAATAGCCACAAATTTTCTCACATAGAACATTTAAAAGCTTCAAATGAGCACAGTTTGTCATATAGTAGTTTTAAGATCTTTCTATTTAAATAAGTCTGCTTCACCAAATGTATGATTAAAATGGCCATATTCTCTTGTGAGATTGACTTCTTTCCCTGTGTAACGACCTTTCTCCTTATTTACTATTTAAAGTTTATTTTATCTCATGTAAAGATGGCCACATGTCTTGGTTACTGTGAAGAGACACCATGACCAAGGTGACTTTATAAAAGAAAACATTTAGTTGTGGGCTAGCCAGTGTAGGCAGACACCTCCTCCAACAATGACACCTGTACTCCTGATCTTTCCTTACACTTCAGCAACTGAAAACCAATCATGCAAATATAAGCCAATATCATTCAAACTGTTACCCCATTCCTTTTATTCTTATATTGCATTTGCATAGGACACCTTATTCTATCCCTTCTTTTACAGCATACATGTATTCTTAGACATGAAGTAAGTCTCCTGTAAGTAATAGATAGTTGGGTCATATTTGTGTAATCCATTCAGTCACCCTTGCTGTTTAAAAAGACAGGTTAGGCTACTAATAAGATAACTATAGATGAGAATGGTCTTATTGTAGCATATTGTAACTTGATTCCACATTATGTTTTAACATGCTTCCTCTCCCTCTTTTAGAGTCTCTCTTTTTAGTTAAGGTGTTACACTAATAGAGTTTTGATACCTTGTTTTGATACCTTGCTTGTTATTTTCATTTAGCTATTATAGATTCATGGTTACCACGAGATCTTTATAAATATCTTAGTTTTTAACAAGCTGTTTTGAAAATGTAGCAACTAAACATGACTATAAAGATGAAAAGGGGTATAAGCTAGTCAGATAACCTCTAAAGTTTCACTCCATGTTGCTTAAAAAATATATTGTTATTGTTCTCTCTTAACATCCAAATACAGTGCCTTTGTCTTTGTCCTTAAAAAAAGGGTATGACTGATGTATCTGCAGTAAAAAACCATTCAGAAGTTTTTTTTCAGTTATTCCTGGCCAACAAGTGTGAAGCTTCATTCTGCCACACATTCTGTTATAATATACTGCTTTAGTACCAACCTGAAATCTATGAACCCAACCAACCGTAGACTGAACCCTCCAAAATTGTAAACTCACAGTAAACTCTTTTCAGAAGTTGATGTTCTAAAGAATTTACCATAGTAACTGAAACTGAAAACTAAGAGGTATCCCTTCTGTGGCACTCTCAAGTCTGTCTTGAATTTCAGTATCCTAGATTTTTACTCTTTCAGTGCTGTCCCCACATTTCCATAAGTTCCCCTTCATTTATCTTCTCTGGTTGTGTATTGCTGATAAGTCTTCTCATCTGCTCATTCCTCAGTTCTTTCTCCTGTTAGCATTACCCTGCTATAACGGCTTTCCTTGCTGTGGTAGTGTACCTTACAGCGTGGCGATTTCTGTTTGATTTTAGAATGTTTTCCATCTCCTTTGGACATATTTTGTAGAAGCACAGAGTCACTGTACTATGTTTGTTTGAAGCCTTTCATGTTTCCTTAAAACAGATGTTTTAAATCTCCTGGAGTTCTTATTGGTTACTACCTCCACTGCTTGAAGTGCATTGTCTTAAACATGTAGTGTGGTCATGTTCTGTCTCTTGATTCTTATTTTGAGACTCTGCCTCTGCAATGAAGGGACAGGATTTGATTCTACTTTGTTGTCTACCTTTGTCTGGGCTATACTTTCCTGAAATTCTAAGCAGGCTGCCTATTTTCTTGGAGCATGTAGTCACTTCCACCCTTTTAGCACTAGATGGTGCCCTAAGTTTGGGTCTTCTCTGAGTCTGCTCTTTGGTGTAGTCACTGATTTTGGACTAGGGAGTGATCCAAACCCAGATGTCCAAATCTGGAAGTTCTACAAGCTTGGAGGAACACTTGGTTGCTTAAGCCTCTTGTGACCAGGGTAGGCCCAGATACCTTGTGAATTGCTACTACCTTGTGATCAGGCACTGTAGAATTCTGGCTCACTCTGGGAAGAAGAATCACAGAGGGACCATCCTGACAAAGGGCCTGTGCTTTGCCTGTGGACATCCCTATCTCAAATTTGGTCACATCCGCAGGCAACAGCCATTTATGACCAGCATACCACAAGGGATGGATCATGACTCACACAGCTTCATTTCTTTCTATCTTCATATGTAATAACCCAAATTAAAAGCAACCTCAATATACCAATAACAACCAAACTATGATATGTTTGGTTATATTTATAATAATGTAACAGTGTGATTATAGCTCTTAAAGTCAAGTCCAGTGAAATTAAGCAAGTTTTAGAGTCAAACATGTATCATTCACTTATATTTGTAAACATATTAGGTATTATACTATTTGGATAAAGTTTGAGAAGATAAACATGGACATGATATAAATAGCAGCTAATATATTCTGTCTACAAAGAATCCTCTGCATTGTGAATCTATACGGCAGAGTCCACACCATGGCCTCAGTGTCTTTTTTCAAACGTTAATATTTGTTACTTCTGGGTTTGTAAAGATGTTACTATCTTTAGTCACTTATTATTTTTTGAAGCATTTAATAGCAAGGACAGAATGAAACAGTAGTGTGCTTACAGTGGTTTTGATGCAGAGTAATTAGAGAAAGTTGACATAGAAGGCATAATTCTTTGTGGCTCCATTTGCACTGGTGGGACTAATGTTATGGTCACTAGTAAATCATTAGACTAATTTCAAGATTATGAAACAAAGATTATGGTTCTTGTGGAGATTACAGAGAGGAGCTGAATAACTCCATATGGGTTAATGGTAAAGTTTCTTGACACTTTGAGTAGGAGAATATCCAAGCCAGGGATTTAAATAA
Organism: Grammomys surdaster; assembly: GCF_004785775.1. Classification (NCBI taxonomy): domain Eukaryota; kingdom Metazoa; phylum Chordata; class Mammalia; order Rodentia; family Muridae; genus Grammomys; species Grammomys surdaster. The sequence goes on from NW_021604719.1 coordinate 3,176,269, forward strand.
TTTAGCAGATGATCTGCCACACTATAAATGCTCATTAAGAGTCATTAACCACTATTTTATAAGCGTTATTAATAAACTGGACTTGGTATTCAGTGGTAGATAGGGTCTAAGATTTCATAACCGTGGAAGTTTAAGTAAAGGTTGAAGAGTGAGGAACTGTTATTGGAGAATTTTAACCTCCACGTAACAGCAGTCCACTATCAATGGGCATCTGTTCTTCCACGCCTTTCCTACCATATCTATGCCTCAAAATGGCTGCCATTAAAATAAGAGTTTAGACATCGAGAATTAACGACACATTAACCTCACTCTGATGCCCATCTCCAACTCTAGTATTTGACAAGAGTCACTTACAAGTGAGATGTCTGCTTGCCACTAGATGCATGCAAAGAAATTTTTTTGATCAATAACAAAAATGCTATTGTCACTGTAGGTCTGAGTATCTGCAAATAAAATAAGGAAAGGGCTTGGGATAGTCTGATTTCATTTCTGAGCCTGTTGTGCAGTCAGAACACACAAGGAAGATGTTGGCTGTAGATCTACAAGGTAATTCAACTCTACAAGTTATTAATCAGGAGTATATGTTGGGGGTGGCTCGGCAATGGGATATTAAGACTCTCTTCTCTGAGTTTAGGGAATCACTTTGGTCAGTGAGCTCTATAGACTTAAAAATGTAAGACATGAACTCATTGTGTTTCCCTGGAAAGGCTATCAACACAGGTCATTCTGCACAGCTCAGAAACTAACCTGTAGCATCCTGGGCTCTTATCTACAAAGGCCAGACTTTGGAGTATGGGTTACACAAGACATTTGTGGCCTATTGGCAAGTCTCTTGAAGAGATACTAGTCAAATAAATGAAAATATTTCTGTCTGCAGAGCTTATATGTGCACTTTGAGGGCATTGTCTACTGGATTTTGCCAGTTCTTTCTTATTAATTGATTGATTGATCATTTGATTTGCCTACTTCCTGTTTTTGTGTTTTTGAGACAGAATCTCATTTTTACCTAAGCTGGCCTTAGATTCGCAATATTTTTTCCTTGCCTTAGCCTCCAGTTATGGGGATGATAAGCATGAGGCAGCATGCCTTGCTTCCCTCTAAATTTATTTGTTCACACTCCATGTTTGAAAAATCCTATTTTATTTACATTGATATGTTATAGTGATACTCCATGTCTGCATTCTTGAGGCCTTATACACATCACTTGAATTAAATTTGCTGGCTCCCTGAAAATGTTTCAACCTCACATTATAAACCATCTCTTGTTTTATTCTCTCAAAGAATAAGTAGTAGTGTCATAGGCTAGATTCCACTACTTAGACACCGAGGGCACCCACCCATGCTTCTAATTATTAATATTACTCAGTGTCAAGTATCGGATGAACACATTGGCTTTTTGTTGTTAATATTCTCCTATTATTTTGGGAAGCTTCAACTGGCAATGGAAATATTATTTATCTTTTATCTCTTTAGCGAAGCTCTCATAGCACAGCTAGATCACAGATGTTTCAGGGTCATTAGAAATATAAAAGGTACAAATATAAGACCTAATGATTTTCAGATCTCTCTCCCCAAAATGCTTTAGTATAGAGGTTCCTGAGAGGAATGGATTCTTAGAACAGTCATGTATGTTATGTTAGCCTCGGAATAATCTTCATATAAGTAATTGAGTTCAATATTTTATCATGATATTAAAATGTAAATAAACTAAATTATCTCACATCGTTCTTATAGTAGATATATATCATTAATGATTCCATTACCTGAGCAACCAAAATCCTCTAAAAAGCCATTGCCATGTGTTGGACTGACCTTTGCTCCTACCTTTCCTTCTTTTGTGCCAATCTCTTCTATCAAAGAGTTTCCTTTTCTGCTCATCTCTTCTCAAAAGCAACTTATTTTCTGTTAACTAATAGCCCATTTAGATAGGGTGTAGAAGTTACAAAAATAAAACAAGTACTGAATGGAGCAAATAACAGTATGATTTAGAAAAATGTTTGTGATATAAAAGTTTGTTTACTTCAAATTCAGATTCATAATAATTATTAGTGCAAATTAGTTGTGTAAATCCATAGATTTTACTGTGACACTTTAGGTAATGGATATATTATATCTGACCTCCTCATTAGCCTGTCTTGCCTTCTAGTCTCTCCCTGCATTCTGCGAGTCTCTCTTCTTGCTTTATCATCCCTTTTCTACTTTTATGTCTTCTTTTCTTTTTAATTGATTCTAAAATTTCGACTTCATACCTTTAAGAGAAAATACCAAATACCTTTTTCTGAATATGGCTTCTTACGCTTAACTGGGTGATCTCTCTTATCTAGCAATCATAGTTTGGATCCTTCTCCCTTCATCCAGCTCCACATATGTTTCTTCCATATAACTAACCATATATTTCCAATATTTCATGCTTGACTCAGCCCAGTGTCTGGGCCCATATTCCCTGGAAGAAAGAATTATGTTTTGAATTGAATCGGCATGAATTGTCTTTCAGGACAGAAACAATCTTTTAAGAGCATGTTAGATATGGAGATTGACACTCCATGCATGTTACTGTTTTTGCTGGATCCTGGGCTCTCAACTTACCTGTTCCTCACACTCAGAGTTCACGTATCAGAATCCACATTCAGAGTCTAGAATACCAAGAGGATCTTTCCATTGGTACTGTTCGTATTTCTCTGCTTGGTGTTGTGTGATTTTTCATATATATATATATATATATATATATATATATATATATATATATACATACATACATATATATATATAACATGCATGCATGCATATACACATATGTTTGATTATATACATATGCATATACATCATATACACATACACATATAAATAAATCAAAGAGATCAAGGAGAGACTGGAAGGCAACAGAGGGTGGTGGGAAAGGTAGATATTAACAACACACAGTATATCCATTATCTCAAGTGTCACAGAGAAAGATTTGCACAACTAATATTCAATAATCACTCATACAGACACACGCACACACACATGCACACACACACACACTATATGTAGTATGATGAGATGTCATAATATCGAAATAGCCATAAAAGCGCTACAGAAATAAGCGATGTCCTCATTGATTTTTATGTTTCCTTTTATCTTTAGAAAAAGAAAATTGCTTATTCCATCAGCTACATCAGTCCTTGAATGTTGAAAACACAATTCCTTCTTCATCCACTGGCCTTTGTGTTGTAAATCTGCCCCATGTTGTAATGGAAGCTCCAGAGACACAGAAATGAGTTAAGACATGATTTTAAAGATGAGTGTAGGACATCTTGGTTCTTTCCAGCTTCTGGCTATAATAGCCAGAATAATAATAAGGCTGCTATAAACATAGTGAGCATGTGTCCTTGTTATATGTTAGAGCATCTTCTGGGTATATGCCCAGGAGTGGTATAGCTGGGTCCTCAAGTATGTACAATTTTCTGAGGAACCGACAAACTGATTTCCAGAGTGATTGTATAAGCCTGCAATCCCACCAACAATGAAGGAGTGTTCCTCTTTCTCCACATCCTTGTCATCGTCTGCGATCACCTGAGATTTTGATCTTAGCCATTCTGACTGGTGTGAGGTAGAATCTCTGGGTTATTTTGATTTGCATTTCCCTAATGACTAAAGATGTTGAACATTTCTTTAGGTGCTTCTCAGCCATTCGAGTTTCCTCAGTTGAAAATTCTTTGTTTAGCTCTTTACCCCATTTTAAAATAGGGTTATTTGTTTGTCTAGAGTCTAATTTCTAGAGTTCTTTGTATATATTGGATATTAGCCTGCTATCAGATGTAGGATTAATAAAATCTTTTCCCAATCTATTGTTTGCCATTTTCTCCTATTGACAGAGTCCTTTGTTTTACAGAAGCTTTGCAATTTTATGAGATCCCACTTGTCAATTCTTGATCTTAGAGCATAAGCCATTGGTGTTCTGTTCAAGGACTTTTCCTCTGTGCCCAAGTACTGTAGACTCTTCCCCACTTTCTCTTCTATTAGTTTCAGTGTATCTGGTTTTGTGAGAAGAAGGTCCTTTACTCACTTGGACTTGAGCTTTGTACAAGGAGATAAGAATGGATCAATTTGCATTCTTCTACATGCTGACCTCCAGTTGAACCAGCATCATTTGTTGAAAATGCTGTCCTTTTTCCACTGAATGGTTTTAGCTCCTTTGTCAAAGATCAAGTGACCATAGGTGTGTGGATTCATTTCTGGGTCTTCAGTTCTATTCCACTAATCCTCCTACCTGTCTCTGTACAAATACCATGCAGTCTTTATCACTATTGCTCTAGGTACAGCTTGAGGTCAGAGATGATGATTTCCCTAGAAGTTCTTTTATTGTTGTAATAGTTTTATTATTATTCCAAATAAATTTGCAAATTGCTCTTTCTATCTCTATGAAGAATTGAGTTGGAATTTTGATGGGGATTGCACTGAATCTGTAAATTGCTTTTGACAAGATGGCCATTTTTACTATATTAATCTTGTCAATCCATGAACATGGGAGATCTTTCCATCTTCTGATACAGATCTTTCACTTGCTTGGTTAGATTCTGATACAGATCTTTCACTTGCTTAGTTAGATTCACATCAAGATATTTTATATTATTTGTGACTATTGTGAAGGGTGTCATTTCTGTAATTTCTTTCTCGGACTGTTTATCCTTTGAGTAGAGAAATGCTACTGATTTGTTTGAGTTGATTTTATATCCAGCCAGTTTGCTGATGTTGCTTATCAAGTTTAGGAGTTCTCTGGTTGATGTTTTGGTCACTTAAGTATACTATCATATCATCTGCAAATAGTGCTATTTTGACTTCTTCTTTTCCTATGTGTATCCCTTTGAATTCCTTTCGTTGTTTAATTGCGCTGGATAGGACTTCCAGTACTATATGTTCATAGCAGCCTTATTTATAATAGCCAGAATCTGGAAAGAACCCAGATGTCTTTCGACAGAGGAATGGATACATAAAATATGGTACATTTACACAATGGAGTATTACTCAGCTATTAAAAACAGTGAATTCATGAAATTCTTAGACAAATGGATGGAACTAGAAAATATCATCCTGAGTGAGGTAACACAATCACAAAAGAAGATACATGGTATGCACTCGCTGGTAAGTGGATATTAGCCCAAAAGCTTACAATACTCAAGATACAATTCACCGACCATATGAAGTTCATGAATGAGGAAGACCAAAGTGTGCTTTGGTCTTTCTTAGAAGGAGTGACAAAACACTCATGATAAATCTCCATATTTGGAGAACAGAAACTGAAGTAGGAGCTGTCTGGAGACTGCTCCACCTGGGTATCCATCCCATGTGCAGTCATCAAAGGTAGAAGCTGATGTGGATGTCAGGAAGTGCATGCTGACAGGAGACTGATATAGCTGTCTCCTTAGAGGCTCTATCAGAGCCTGACATATACAGAGGTGGATGCTCACAGCTAACCATTGAACTGATCATGAGGTTCCCAATGGGGAGTTAGAGAGAAGACTGAAGGAGCTGAGGCCTCATGGTGAGATCAACAATACCAACCAACCAGAACTCCCAGGGTCTAAACCACCAGCCTGAGAGCACATAGGGAGGGATCCATGGCTCCAGGTGTATATGTAGGGGAGGATGGCCTTGTAGGTCATAGGTGGGAGAAGTGGTCCTTGGTCACATGAAGGCTGGATGCCCCAGTGTTGGGGAATTTGAGGGTGGGGAGGTGGGAGTGTGTGGTTGGGGGCACACCCTCATAGAAGCAAGAGGAGGGGACATGGGGTTAGAGTATTTGGGGGGGGGGAATGGAGAAAGGAGATAACATCTGAAATGTAAATAAATAAAATATCCAATAAAAAAAGAAAATGAAAAGACGAATGTAGCATGTGTGTATATTCACTGCCTTAAATTTTTCAGCTGTTATTGAAATCAAATATTTAATAGACTTAAAGGTAGAATATGTAATTAAAGTTTAACATGTCCATAGTGTTTTAGGACCATCACCACAATATTATTTTCAATTGCCCCCACAGAAAAGGAGAAACCTAGCTGTTTTAAATTATTATTTATTTTTAAAATCTATTTCTTTATTATTTCTCCCTTTCTCTTTTGCCTGTAAGCATTAATTTACTTGATACTTCTATACACTTATCTTCTGGATAGTATGGATTGTTAGAATAGACTTTATGTGACTTGAGAATTTAATTCTTTTCACTCAGAATATTTTGAAACCTTTGTTTATATTACAGCATGTACTTGAATTTTATTCCTTCTCGTGACCAAATACTGACGCATTATGTGAATTTGCCACATTTTGCCTATTCATATATTTGTTGAAATTCTTTTGGATTCTTTCCATTTTTTACCTTATGTCAGAGGTTTCGTGTTAACTTTTGTGAAGGAAAATGTTTTCTCAAGTAAGGAATGTCTGAACCTTACCATTTGACAAAGGGTTAAGTGATTTATAAAGTAGCTACATCCATTTACCTTGCCACCAGCAAGGTATGAGAATCTATTGTTTTTTTACCAGCCCTTAACATTGTCTTAAAGAATATGTAATAAAGTCTTTCACTGCAGGTCTGACTTATATTTTTCCGTTGGGTTATGATGTTTAATATCTTTTCAAATACTTAATGGTTATTACTGTATGTTATTTTTTGAGAAATGTCTAAATAACATGTCTCTTTTTAATAAGATTATTTGTATTTTCATTATTGAACTTAGTGTTTTTTATATTTTCTGAACACAACTACTTTATTAGATGTTCTTTTGAAGAGATTTTCCTCAGTGTATTAGCTGATCCTTTTCTTGTTACTATTTGCAACACAAAGAGCTTCCATTGATGATGTGTAAAGGCTAATTTACCTATTCCTGTGGTTTTGTCACATGTACTGCTTGACTGTCTATGAATCCATTATCTAACTATGGTGACACAGGTTCACCCCCACTTTTTATTCCAAGAAGTTTAAGAATTTTGCTTCTTATTCTTTATTCCATATGACATGTTTTAAAATATTTTTTGTGAAGTGACAGAGCTATTGTTCATTTTTTTAAAATTCTTTTGACATGGCTCTCTAATCAGAATTTTTTTTGGGGGGGCGGAGTATGAATTTTCCATACTGGTTCTTCTTTTTGAAGAATGTTTTAAAATCCTAGAATTTCTGTATTGACATACAAATTTTAAGATTCATTTAACAAAGGAGATACAGTTTTAATAGAATTAATCTCATAAATCAATTTGAAGAACATAGCTAATGTAACAATATTTAATTTTCTGATCCATGGGTACAAAATTCCCATTCATTTAGATCTTCTTTACTTTCTTCTATCAATGTTTTGTACTTTTTTTTCAGACTTACTTCATTTCTTGTGTACGAATGTTTAGTCCGGATATATAAATCTTTTCCATGTGCATGTCTGGTTTTGGCAGATGTCAGAAGATTGCATCATATCCCCTGCAACTGAGCCACCATGTGTGTGCTGGGAGTCAAACCATGATTCTCTGTAAGAACAACAATTGTTTTAAACTTCTTAGCCATCTCCCTAGCCTGCAGGGCTTTGTAGTTTCATGGGGGCATGTCTGGAACTTCTTTTGTTAAATATATACATTTTTCATTACTTTTATATTAGTATAGATGGAATTTTCATCATTTTCGTATCTCCCATATTTTGTATATTTGTTTTAGTATAGCGCATCGCTGCACTTCTGTTTAAGTAGTATTTTTATGGAGCTCGGGATTTTCTCTGTTCAGAATTATAGCACCTGTGAAGAGTTGTAGTTTTACTTTTCCCTTTTTGATATAGCATGCCTTTTATGCCTGATAACAAGAACTAGAATCTCTAGGGCTAATGAATAGTAATTATAAGAACAGTTATTGTCTTGTTTCCATTTAGGAGGAAAATAGAACTCATTTTTAGTTTTTATCATTACATACTAGGATTTGCTACAGATTTTTAGTATTTTTGTAGATGTTTTTAATATGGTTACATTTGCTTCCAATCCAAGTTTATTAAAAGTTTTATTATGAATGCAGTTCTCAGGACTGTCAAATTTCATGTGTGTCTCTATTGTGAAAACCATATGAGGTTTTCATCCCAGAGACTATTAATATAGTGGTTTGCATTGGCTGATGTTTTACCTGGCCTTGTGGTCTATGATTTTTTTAATGGTTAAAGACACTTTGTTAGTATTTTAATTAAGATTCTTAAAATCATATTTGTATGCCATTTTGTTGTTTTAGCTGTTCATCATACGATGAGTTGATAAGTATCTTATCCCATAATTTTTTATTGTTTGAGAATTTCATACATTGATACGATATGTTTTGATAAAATTCATCCACCTACCCCCATTCATTATCTATCACCTCCCATCATTTCTTTTCAGTCTCATATGCTTCTTTTGTTGTTGTTGTTCCTAAGAGACTTTTGAGACCACTTAGTACTGCCAGTAGGTCTATGATTGTAGGTCCTTCTGCTGAAGCATAGGTAGCCTCACAGATGCCTGATGAAAACTGACTCTCCCTTACCCAGTAGTCATCAATTGCCAATAGTGCTTAAGCTAGAGGTAGCACTTCAGGAATCTCCTTCCTATCCACCCTGACATTTCATTTGCCTTGATCATGTGTGAGTGTTATGCATGCATTCATAGTCACAAGTGCCACTGCCCTGTTGTATCTAGAAAATATTATTTTGCTGTAGTCATTCACTAACTATGGCTCTTACAATCCTTCTTTCTCCTCTTCTGCGATGAACCTAACTCTAGGGAGTCGGAGTTGTGATATAGATGCACTGTTTAGAGCTGAACACTCCCCAGCCTCTTGTAATCTGCAAGTTGATCAGTTGTGGCTCTCTGTATCAATAACTTTCTATTACACAAGCAACTTTCTCTGATAAGGCCTGAGAGATGTATTACACCATGGATATATGAATAAAACCTGGGACAGTTTAATATTATGTCTATTTAGCAATATAATAGTAGTACATTCTCTTCTGGGTCCTATTACCTACGTAGTCATCCATGGGTTGTTGGCTCCATTAATGGTTGAAGGCATGCCAGTCTCTATCTTATTAAGCAGGATTTAAATTCAATTTAAAAGTAGTTGGTTACATTAACATTTATATTATTATAACACCAGTGAGCATATTTTGTCATTCACAGGATTCACAGATGGGTAACAACATTACTTAATTTCTCAGGTACTATGCCTAGCAACTTATAGCACTATGAAAAGCTAGTCAGTAAGGGTGAAGCTTCCAGATGAGTATCAGCTTAATAGTTTTCTGTGTTCCGCGATGGTTCAAATTCTGTTATGACTTCAAGAATAGGATCTTACCATCAAATTTTGGATGTAACCAAGAACATTGACAATAATTTGTAATGTTTGAGGCCCATGGGACTTCACTGGCCAACAGCTCCCAAAGATGTATGACATCATACAATGTCTTGATAAGTGTTCTGTTCCATAAATTTTTATTGAAAACTCCATACATTTGTAAAATGTGTTTAAATCAGCTCCTCCCCTATCTGTCTTCAGAGGCTTCTATAAAATAAGTTTCCATGAGGTATTTTCAAAGTGTTAGTGGCAATCATTTCTTCTTTCCATACTCCCTCATCTACACTGCCTTCTCATGTCCCACCCCACTTAACCTTTCTTGTTCCTTTATCCTTTACATAGCACCTTCATTTTATCTTCCCCTGCCAAATGACTCTTACTAGTTTCCTGCTTTCTATGATACTCCAATATAAACACACTTATCAGAAAATGTCAAAGCTAGCATCTACTTATAGGAGAAAACAATTTGCATTTGTCTTTCTGTGCCTGGGTTATCTCACTCAGAATGATTATTCTCAGCTCCATTCTTTAGTTGCAAATTTCATGATTTCATTTTTCTTTACAACTGAATAATATTCTATTGTATAAATGAATTGCATTTTCACTGTCCATGTTTCAATTGATGGACATCTAGGCTCTTTCCATTTCTTGCCTAGTGTGAATACATCAACAGTGAACACTGATAAACAAATAGCTCCATATTATGATAAAACATCCTTGAGTATATAACCAGGACTAGTGTGTCGGACAGTTTTACGTTAATTTCCTTCAAATTAGAGTCATCTGGAGGGAACCTCAACTGAAAAAAATGACTCCATAAGATCTGGCTATAGGGAGTGTTCTTAATTAGTGATTGTTGTGGGAGGACTAGCCCATTGTGGGTGGTAGAATTTCTGACTGGTGGTCCTAACTCCAATAAGAAAGCAAGCTGAGCAATGAACACAATTTTATGACTGGCTGTCAACCCAACATGAGGAACTGAATTAAAGGGTCACAACATTAGGAAGTCTGAGGACCATTGATCTAAATATTTTATTCTTCACACTTTCTTATACAGTCTAAAAGCTCCAATCCTCTAAAAACAGTGGTTCTCAACTTCCTTATCCTGGAGTACTTTATTACAGTTCCTTAGCCGCAAAATAATTTTTGTTGCTACTTCATAACTGGAACTTTGCTACTGTTATGAGTTGTGATGTAATATCTGATATGCGACCCTTATAAAAGGGTCATTTGGCCCCAAAGGCCAACTCACAGGTTGAAAGTCCTGGTATAGAATCCTATCTGCAAATGAGAATAACTGGACTTCTTCCTCTTCTTGTTGTATCGTCTTTGTCTCTTCATCTTCTTTGATTGCTCTGCTTAAGACTCCAATACTATATTGAGCCAGATGTTTTTGTTGTTGCTGTTCCTACTATTAATTACTGAATTATTTCCTTGGTCCTTAGAATAAACATTTTAGAAGTATGTCCTTATGATCTTCTGGATTCCATTGATTTCTGTTGTAGCATTTTCTCTTGCATCTCTAATTTTGTCAATTAGAGTCTTCTCTTTCTTTAATTTGAATAAGAATGTATCAGTCTCATTATTCTTTACAAAGAACTAACTGTTCATTTCAGTGATTGTTGGTATTTACTTTTAACTTCTATTTCATCAGTTTTTGCTCCGATCTTGCTCATTTCTTCCCGTCTATTGTTTTGGGTATTGTTTTTGTTCTTTTGTGATGTAGTCTTCAATCTCCATGACTGTATATTTTCTATGGCTTCTATTATTGTTGATACCTAGTTTTATTCCCGTTGGCTCAATTAGGATCAAGAAATTATTTCAATTTTTCTATATTTATAGAGATACTTTCTGTCCCGATATGTAGTCTATTTTGGCCAAAGCTCCATGTGTCACTTACCATTTTACATAATTTAGAAGATTTGCAAAGGATTGAAATTGAAATGCTCTTTTTTGAGCATTTGGTAGAATTGATAGTTGAGCCAACTGGACTTACATTTTCATTGAAGGAAGTTTCAAAATTACTAACTCTGTCTTTGTATTCATTGTTGGCTTATTAATATTTTCCAAATTTTCTCGACGACATTTGGAAATCTTATCATTCAATTTATCCATTTGGACTATTACGTTCTTTGATAATGTATGTTTTTCATAGCATTCTCTTAGAATTCTTTCAATTCCTGCAAAGTGGGAAGCAATGCCTTGCTTTCACTATGATCTTTATCTTGAATCTTCTCCCTCCTCCCATTTTGTCATTCTACCCAAATATTTGTTGAGTTTGTTGATCTTCTCACAGAGCCAACCTCTGATATTGATATATCAGTTCTTATTTATAGATCATTGTCCTTTATTTCATTTTCCACTGCTCTAGTCCTATTGTCACCTCTATTCTGCTTGTACTTGTTCATTTTTCCTAGTTTTTTAAGATAGAAGATGTAGTTTTAGATCTTTTAAAGAATCAGTTTTATGTAGCCTAGGCTGGTCTTGAACTGCTGATCTTCCTACCTCTGCCAACGCACCCTTTGGTATGCATGCGACATATGTTATTACCAAAGTACTAAGACCAAGTATGAAGTTTAATTTTTGTCTCTGCTTCTTATCTTACAGGGCTATAGCTAGAATCACTCCCAAATTAGATAAAGTGTATAACTTTTTATTGTAATTAACCAATTTTATTTCCCTCTAGTACCTATGACCTTTATGATCCTCATATAATTCATGTCATAGAGAAAATCATTTCCATGATGTAATTGATTTCAATAGACACAGGGATTTTCCATGAGTGTCAGTCAATGGCCAGGCTAATTAAGCCTTGAAGACAGAGAGATTCTCAAATATATTTAATAAGCTCCTAAATTAAAACAGCTTTCTAGGTAGTTCCTCTCCAATGTGTTTCAATACAGCATTGTCCGTATATTCATCCAAAAGCAGCAGGCATGGTGGCTGGGGGAGACACCAAACAAAGAGAAAAATGAACACCCCTTCCTTCTTCCTGGACTTCTATACTGTCATCTTTTTGTTTTTGGTGTCCTATGATATCCAGCTTCAACTTCAAAATACAGGAGAATCTGGAGTTTACAACTATCACAGTAATTTATGGGTAGTCCTAAAAATAGATATCAGATGTCATATATCCAATAAAAAAGACATTTGCCTTTCATGGTTATTTGCAAATAACCATGGCTCCCAAGTTTGGAAACATATTTTTAGCAGAATTTCACTTTTACAGGATAGATGATCATTGCATACTTTCCTTGCCTTTATGACTATTTTGTGGCTGCTGAGTGCTTCAGGGAAGTGAGTAGAGAAAGGAGGAAAAGCTGAAACATTGTTGGTGGTAATGTTGGTTTTGGACGTTTGTTTTTTGTTTTTGCATTTGATGCCTATATCTATTTCAATATTAGATCCCTTTTGTTCCCAGTATAACTTAATTCAAACTCACCAGTTAAAGCTGACCTCCTTTATGTGACTGGATAAGACCCAAGTGTCCTGATGTGCTTCTCTGCATAGACTCACATACAATTTTCAGTTTACAGATGGTGACCCTGAAAAAGCTAAATGATTTTCCTAAGCTCAGACACATCTCCTGCCTGGACATCTAAGGATTTTCTCAGCTTCTACTTCCACCTCCTAGGGAGAGTAAGGCTGACATGAAGATGTGCTCACTTGCACCTGCCTTTTCCTCTTCCCGTTCTCCTAGACTCCCTCACCAAATACACTAAAGTACAGGAGACAGTGAAAGGATTTCAGCCTACATTCCTGATATGTTCATAGCAGATCCTGTAGTGATGTTTTTGAATGATAGTGCTACATTATGCTACAAACCACAGAAACCTCATGGCTTTAGGAAGCCAAGCTGCAGGATGGCTAATTTTAGACAGAGTGAGGAAAACATATTTGTTGCATTAATCCACTGAGATTTGGGGTCAATTCATTACCACAGCATAATGTACTGTATCCTTTTTAATAAAATTTCTAAAACTCAGTAGGAGAAGAGGTCATATGAAGCCATTCTAGCATCAAAGACTGAGTTTGCAAACAATATCCTCAATGCTTGGCTAATGAGGAGAGCTAAGGACATAGCATCTGCTCTGTGAGCTCAAAGATACCAGGATAGGAAGAACAATTTAAAAAAATATATTGGGAGGATTTTTTTAGTATTTGTTACTTTTAATTTTATGCCTTTATATTGGTCAACTATGGTCTGGTTTTGTGTTTAATTAAAATAGCTAATTCTAGTAGCTGTGTGACACAAGGAGATAAAAGGATACACATTTAAGATCAGAGTCTCAACTTTGCAGATTTTAAGAATTATTTGCAAATAAATTTAAATCACATGCTTGAGAATGATGCTGAGATTTAGAAGTGCTACACTGTTTGACTGGAATGACCCCAAGTTGCTAATAAGTAATGTGATTTTGTTAATAGTTGCAGTCATTTGTATGTTACATCAAGTGTACCTTTTCTTTTGTGTTTTTGTATTATTCCAGTGCTGCTTAGAGCACATTAGGTGGTGATCTAATAGCCTATTTTTTATAGTCTTAAATAACCTATAGGGATGTCTGAATTTATTTATTATTTGGTCACCTTAGGTGGAATGAAGGGAAAATGTGGATGAGAACAAATGTACATGAAATGCTATCCAGCTAACATAACACTGGCATAGAGTTCTTTCAGAATGTGTTTTAAGAGGAAAATCCCCCACTTTGCAAATGGAGATTAGTTAAATTTAAATGGGGTAAATTGGTATTGAATTTACTTAAGGATAATTCAGTCTCTTATTAGACAACAGTAGCTATTTCTTTTTCAACCCTTTATACTCTACTTAAAATATCCACACCCTATATGAGCTCAGTGATACATTAGAAACCATAAATATTAATGTTGATAGTCCTTAAAAATTATCTCTGTGATTCGTTTTTGAAAACACCTGTACATTATTACAATCAGATTGGAGAAGGTGTGAAATAAACTCATTATCTGTTACATTTATGAAAGTGAAGTGTTTAAGGTGCTGAAATGTACAACATGGCTATTTTCCGTAACTTCTTCATGGTTTCAATCAAGTCTGACTTTCCTAAGACTTGGTATCACTTTCAGAATGATAACAGCCTGGCTTCATGTTTTGTTCTTCTTGGAATACAATCTTTTTATTTTAACTTCCTATTTGTATTTTTTATTTTTACTAAATGAAAAAAATGTGAAAAGTTTAACTGGATTTTTTCCCAAATGGGAACTATCTAAATATGGTCTCTAACTGTCCTTGTCAGTAATGTTTCTGCTCTATCTTAGAGTGAAGCCTGCACTGGAAAATCTCCTTCCTGATAACTGTGCTCTAGCCTATTCAGAACTAACAATTAATGAGGAGGCCAGGAAATGGAAAGAGAGGGTACAGCGATGATGTAGAAGGAGGAAAGGGGAGGGAGAAGTGTTGTAATTATAGTATAATCTCAAAAAGAAAATAAAAAAGAAAAGAAGTATCCAGTGCCTCAGACAGGATATTACCTGACCCCTGGAACCCTGCCTCCTCATTTGTGGAGAAAAGAACAGAAAACACTTTGTCATTGAGGCCACTCCACTATTCAGATCACAGCCTCTATGTTTACTTCTGTTGTGCATTATTGGCTAACTTTGTTTTCCCAACCTATTATATTATATGATCATCACAGGGAAGCCTCTAAATTCTCAGTGGAGAGTTGTTTGCTGGCAGCTTCCTAATTATTTTCATCACAGGTCTTGCTTGGGGGCATCGTCCTCTACTCTCTGTTCTAAAATCATTATAAGTTTTCCTTGTCCTTGAAAGACAGGGAATCAGAAACGTCCTCACAACCTGGGTCTGTCCCAGAATGACTTTCAAGCACATTAAATCTGTCTGCGTGCACCTCTTGAGGGCAGTTTTTGTAAAGAAAATGTTAGATGCTTTTTAAAATGATCTTCATATCTCCAGTATATCCAATCTGCTAAATTTTCTACAGCCCCAGCCCTTTATGGGATAAAAGGTACATGGAAACAAAATGGGGTTGTTTATCACAGAGACTCAAATGATAGCAAATTCAGTCTGGGATCTAAAAGCCTATTCTAATCACAAGTGACTGAAATTTATGCAAAGCCCAGAAGAATCTGTCCTGTAGGAAGTACATATCAGAACTCCATATCACAATGGGAAACCAGTAGGCTTGGGCAAAGTCTGGGTTCTAGGTCTTTTGTGCTGCTGATTGGATTTCTGCAGGTGGTATTAACAATACCATACCATAGACTTTTGGATTAATACTTGAAAAGGAGTAAATCCACAATTTTCTAGATAAGATCTATACATTTCTTTTTATACTATGACAAAACCGAAAGTACACTACACACAAATCAGGATTGCTACAATTTCTAGGTTTCTGGCTTCATGTAAGACTTCTAAGCTGCTTCACAGTACATCAGTGTCCACTCCAGCTTGTAACATCATGCTAGTCAGTCCAGGCTCTGGATCTTTACTTAAATCACCTTCTACTTATTCTTAGTGATGATTTATGCCTTTACTTCACAGAATGAATAGAAGCTACTACTGTTCATTAATATCCTTTAATTCTAAATATCCATTATTGCTGGGTGCCAATCTCCCATTCTTTCTCTGATAAACTGAGATGGTATAAAAGGCCATGTTTGCTCTAAAGCTCTGAACTATATAGACCAGACCACCCACTTTCGAGAGCAGTGACTTTTAGCTTTGGCTGTGCATCTGAATGACTTGAGATGCTTTTAGAAACTGCTCTTAGAATGTCACAATCTGGAAATGGGAGCAAGGAGATGGAGATGAGGGAGGGTAGGGATTTCTGCTATGTTGAATGTTAAATAGAAAATAAACTCAGATTAAACAACAATTAAACCCAATTCAGAGCCTCCTTTGACCAATGAACGCATCTCTTAAGAGGGGAGTTCAGCCATCATCATCTTTTCTAAGCTTCCGTTTTTTCCATTAGAAGCCAGACTTAAACTTCCACTAAGGAAAGAATTTTCCTCATGCTCTCATTTGTTCAATTTCAACCCTCAGCAAATGCCTGACTCTGAATGCCCCTCCTGATACATGTCTATATGGATGGAATCCTGCATTCTCTACTGATTTTTCACTCTCAAGAGAATGTACATGACCTCTCAATACCATTTCATGATCTCCCAACATCATTCCCATTCTTTCTGCTCCTTTGTGCCTTCACTTGCCTAAGCCATTCTGTCATCTTTGTCTTTCTTAACCTTCTCCACTTGATATAGAGTTCCTGTCCATGATGTCTAACACTGCCCTGTTCTGGGTTCATTGCTAGCTGGGCTCCCTCCTCTATCTGCTTCAGTTTTTCTGATTAGCTTTTGGTCCAACTATGCATCTCCTTTGAAAAGCATTTTGATTGGTTCTAGACCTCTTTTGAAAAATATCCTGAAATGTATGGACTTCCCCCTTGATTAATCAACTATTTTACCAAGGCTTATAAAAATTGTCTTTACATTTGGTTAAATTTATCCCATTGGTTCTTGCACTATTGAGGGAATCCCTAAAGAGATCCAAATACCATAATGCTCTCTTGTTCATGGTTTAGGTCCAGTTTCTTTATTCAGCACATGCCAAGAGAAGCTAACATTTTATGGAAGGTTTTGAACACTTTATAGGTTTTTTTTTAATTTATAATTTTTATTCCCTAAACATCTTTATTTAACCTCACATTTAGTTGATAATTTGTGTAAACCAGGGATTCTGTTTTAAAATTTTATGTATTTTAAAATATTGAGGGGATTTTATTTCTTTTTACCCGTAGCAATTGGGAAGCCTGTTGTTCTGATTCTGATCCTATTGCTTTCCATGTTTTCTTCTTCCCATTGGTCTTCATTTGTAAAGATCTTAACATCTTTTTCATTATTCCCATATGGAGAGAAGAACACCAGAGTAGAGTAACCTGTTAGAATATCAATAATCACTTAGCCTCCACATGTGTCCTTGTCCTTTGTCATAAAACTTGTTTCTTAAAGTTAATGCCAAGCATCAAAGAAGACAGGGCTGTGACATCAGTGTCTATTGAGTGTCTACAGACTCAATGCTAAGTGCTTCTCCTGCATTTCTTCCCGTCATCCTTACAGACAAGAAAGCAGAACAGTCGAAAGGTTGCAGGCAATGAAAGAAAGACCCAAGCACCGGGCACTAGGATCATTGATATATCCTAGAAGAGGTAATTACTAAACAGTTAAAGTTTGTATGCTATACAATGTCACAATTACTGAAATCAGCCACTGTAGCATGAATACTGCTGCAAACACCTACCTTAAAAAATAAACGTGAAGATTTCCCCCTAACATTTTATTATAAAAATAGATATATTTGCCTTGTGAGCAACCCTGCTTATGATAATAATATTAATTTTTAAAACAAACAAACAAACAAGCAAACAAACAAATGATAGTCTGATAATCAGGCTAAATTCTATTTCAAGTGGAAAGATTTTAAGTTCTTGGCATTAGGTAAACCCTTAGGCATTTCAAGTGAGTTTGGTACAAGAAGCTGATTACAGAAAAGAGGCAATTGGTGGAGGTAAGGGACATGCATACAGGTAGTGGTGGTGACTGTTGAAGAGGGGAAGGATGCTCTCAAGCCCCTCAGGTTCTTCTTGGGCCCTCTGCTCTTTCTATCACCACCACATGCAGGAATGCTGCTTTAAGAAGCTGAAATAATGAGAACAGATTAATGGCACCAAAGTCAGCATCTATACCTTGGATATTGTGACACTTCAACCTAAGCATTTTTCAATCCTCTAATTTCTTAGATAACTAAGAACAATAAAAACTTTCTCTGAAAGGAAAATTTAAAAGTAGCCTTCATGTTAATCAAAAAGAGAAATTCAGCAAAGGCAGCAAACAGCTGACTTTCCTGTTACAGAAACATGGTTTTGGTAAAAGGTAACAGATGGCGTATTTGATTCCAAGTGAATAATACAGTATACATTACTCATTTGGAACCAAGATCAGAGGAGAGTTTACTTATCACCTCTGTATAGCCAAGACTCAAGATGGGAACTGTTGACCCTTTTACACTCAGTACCACCCTGAGTAAGACCAAAATTCCTAAAGGGTGATTTTGAAGTGGAAAATGAACATTATACTCATTTGGGAGAAAGAAATTAATTACCAATTAAAGAGTGGGAAAGTGGAGTTACGTTTTCCCCCTGTGAAGCTATTCGTTATGCTTAGTAACGCAGAACTTTCAGCATGGTTATGAGCAAATACTTGATTAAGGCAGGGAAGCATGCTTTTCTCCAGGCTTTGCAAATTAGTCTAGTCTCATTGTAAAATCTGTGAGTCAGTTTAGAACTCAAGACACTGTTACAAGGCAGGCCTTCCAGCACACTGAGCATTCCTCTCATTAACATTTTCACCATGTATTTCTGCATCCATTACTTCCAGAACCCTTGCATCTGTAAACAGACAAGATGGTAAGAATTGATTTTTTTTTTCTCATCGTCAACTGAAAGTCACCTGTGGCCTTCACATCATTTGGAGGCTAGCTTTGTAAACACTCTTAGAAGCACTTTTCGCAGTGTTCTGTTAGAAAGTAGATGTGTGAATTTGTCCTTTGACTGTTCCTGCCTTCGTCAATCAAGAATTTTTAGTACTCAGGATAGGATTTGGAGATATGTAATTTTTTGGCCTCTATCACCTAGAATTTGAAGCATTTTCTTAAATTAATGGTCTGTTATCCAAACTACCTTGGGAATGAAATGCAGCATTTTTTATACCATGCCCAAATCTAATATAACCTCATCTATTTTATTGAAATGTTAAATTTAGTCTGATGAACTCAAAAGAGATTCTTTTATGGTTTTCAAATTGTTCAATTTTGTGAAAAACTTTCCTCAATCAGTATATATTTTTTAATTGTTCTCATCAGATAGACATTGCATAAAGTAATTTTCAAAGTTTGGACTTTAAATTTTTTTGAGGCACATAGACAATAGCACTGATTTTTTCATCTTTGGTCCTAGAGAGAAGATTTCATGCGTATTGACATTTGAGTTGAGATATTATTGAAGATCATGGAGGTTAGCATAGGGGTCCATAATCGCTGATAATCAAGTATGCTCGGTTGATTTGAATCAGACAGTGATCCAGATGGTAAATAAGAGAAATAAGAAAAAAAATGAATTAGGAACACATGATAGTGTCTTCTCTGCCCTGTTTAGCACTTTTGTATAAAACTGAAAGCAATGAATAATGCCCTCTGACAACTATCCTTTAATTCAATGAGTAGGCTGAGTGCAGCGGCCTGACTATTAGCCCCAATTTACATGCTTAGCCACATCTCCTTGTGCAAGACAAGAATTCACAATTCTGTGTAGAGTGGATCTAGGCAAAAATTACACAATTTAATTGGGATTCATCCTAAGTATTCCCTGGAAAATGACAATGAATTGGGCTATAGGGTTTCTAAACTGGTAAGATGGACATTAGAAGGTAATAGGATATGCTAAGAAATTCTGGGAAAAAAACTCAAATTGTGTCTCTGCATAAAAGTAAATAATCATTTAATAATGAAGATAAAACTTCACAAAGATTGGAGAAATTCTAACAGATTCTATCTTTTACAGATTCTTATAGAGAGAATTACAAAAGGATGGGATCCAGCAAGAAGCAAGGGGAACCCAAGGAATGGAGTGGGCTATAAGCAGTAGTGGTGAGTGTTTGCACCTAATTACAATGTGGATATTTTAAGCAAATGGTGTTAACGTTGCATTGGCTAAATTGCCTGCAAACTGAACTCTCCTCCTTGTATGTGATCTCAACTACTTACAGCTTACTAGATTGATACATCTTTTTCCAGTGAATGACTGCTTGTTCTTCACGTCTCCATCACACACACACACACACACACACACACACACACACACACACACACGCGCGCGCGCACACACAAGCAAACACATAAAACCACAATTAATAATTAAATATATTTCTTGGCTGATTAAATGTGCTCATGTTTATACTTCAAGAGTAGTTTCTGGTGAAAGAGTATTTTGGTAGGATAAAATGTCTGGAAGCATATTGTGTCTTAACACAGTTCTGTGTTTAAACAGCCTGTGATCTATGTATTTCTTCACCCTCAATTGTTTCACCTGAAGCTGAGATGATGCTCTTAGAGTCCCTGAAGTCAAACTAGAGGCTACATGTATATTTGTGTATTGTATTTGACATGTTGACTCGCTTCTCCCATTTATAATTTTCACCATGTGGTTACCAGATGGCTATTTAACTCTACAGTGAAAGTATAAACAAGGCAAAACACAAAGCAGTTGGCAATATTTCTTTGATTTGTTTGACTGATTAATCAAGGAAGCAAAAGTTAAGTAGAGACAAAAAGAGATCCAAAGAGATACATAAGGTGCTCTTGGTTAGACACTGTTAGAGCCCTATAAGGTGTATCTGTATAAAATATCTCCAAAAGCCAGAGGCTGGAGAGGTGCTCAGTGGTTAAACACACTCACTGCTCTTCCAAAGGTCCTGAGTTCAATTCTTAGCTCCCACATGATAGTTCACAACTATCTGATGCTGTCTTCTAGTGTGCAGATGGATGTGCAGGAAAGTAGCCATATATATTAGATAGATAGATAGATAGATAGATAGATAGATAGATAGATAGATAGATAGATAGATAGATAGTCTTTTTGAAATTTCTTTTAGGACATTTAAGAAATAACTCTTCATTTAAAACATCGGTTCTTGATTTGGTCTGAACAACAAGAACAAAAGCAGGACAGGAGAAATGTAGGTACACTTTAAAGGATAGAGTTTGTCAGTGCTCTCTTGGGATGTGTTTCGGTTATTTTACTATGCAACACACAGATGTTCACTTTCACATGCTCAGCCCACAAGCCATTGTTATAATTGGGCTGCACTGAGGCCCTATTTATTTAGCACACCTTCAGGGATGGGTTGGTTACTCTACCACGGTGGTAAGACCATTGTTTTGGCAGAGTGATTCTTTTATGACATTGGTCCATATAAAGCTTATATTGCTTGGTACACTTGAAATACAGGCAGTAATGCTTAAGTTTCATCAGGTAGTTTTGTGATCATCCTGAGAAGAAGCAGCTTCTTATCCTTCTTCCTGTTGATGTGGGGTATCCACCAGAGAAGATTGGTCAAACTTGGGTTTAAGCCAATAGAAAGTCTTTATTAGACAGCCAGTGACTACACTGGGCACTCAGGATCCCAGTGTAGCCCTGAGCCTTTCTCAGGATGAATTTTAAGCATAGAAAACATGTTCTCGCTTGATGTTCATCAGTTTACAAGAACACTTAGCCAGAAGCAGAACTATTGAAGCTAAAAAAGCAAGGTTAGTACATTTAGAGACTTTTCCAGAACTACATGGACTTTGATAGATTAAGTTTTTGTTTTAGTTTGGCTGGTGGCGTTGCCTATGTGCTAAGTTTTACAGCCTGAATGGCACATCCATCATGGAGTCAGTTTTGCTAAGATGTGGAGTCCTCTTACACTGTAACAGTAAGTTCTGAACAAGATCCCAGTGGTAAAAGCCACTTTTGGTCTTGAAATTGTTTTTTTATCTGGTAGTTCCTAGAAAAGGCACAATGAAAAAACAAAAGTTCTTTGTGTTACTAGTTCATCTAGAACCTCTTTAACTAAAGCTATTGGTTGTATTCACTTAGTGAGAGCAAGCTGTCATAGAGAAAACATATTTAGACTTAAGCATTCAGTCACTAAGGACAACAGGATGGGTGGTGGTGCTTATAAACCATACAGAGCTGTCTTATTTTTCCATGACTCTCATCTTGCTGACCAAAGACTGTTAGTATCACTCTTCAATTTCTTGTAATAGTTAAATATTTGCCTAGTAAGTATCCTATCTTTTCATCTGTTCTTTTTTGTGATGTAGTTTTCAATGAGTATAATTCAGCTAGATTTAACTTAAATACATGATTCCACTTTAGTTGGAAGACTTTAATGAGGATTGTGATGTATTGATGCTACCAAACCACACATGTACTGTCAAAGAGGGCATGGGAGGGTTTAAGAAAAGAGTGGGGATTAAGAAAAGAGGGCCTTTGTTCTTTTCTCCACAGGTCCTTCAAGGTTCCTGGCCCTAATGCTGGAGTTTTTTTAACCCCTTGTCAGCTAGAGAAAATCGTTCTCAGGAAGAAAAAAAAACACTTTAAAAAGAAATTCTAATCCTTATTTCTAAGAGAATTAAAAAAAGGGGAAAACTTACCTCTAAGAAAAAATAATTTGTATGTGTTCCATTCTTTGTTCTCAGTATCTCTTATACTTATCTCAGGATACATGATCGCATGGTATTCCAAACATTTTTTTGGAGTGTTTACACAAACTAAAACATAGTCTTAAATCATAAGTTGAATAAAAACAGCAACAGAGATGTTTACATGTGTTTCCATTAAGTTGTCTAACTAGACATCCAATATCTGTCATTAGCTCCACAGTTTCACTGGAAGTCTAAAACTATAATTCTTATGTCTAAGTTAACATTGAAGTTGTGTATAGATAAACCCAGTCCACATTTTATCTTCTGTCCTTGGACCTACAATAAATCATTCATTCCCAGTTTATGGTCTTTAGTTGCCTTATAGCCTGAAGAAATGTATTCATAAATTGTAAATTTTTATCAGTGCCTGCTTTCTATCAGCACAATTAACTAATGACAAGAAAGGCCAGCAGAATTCTAATTGCAGTTTTCATATTACAGAGATTTGTAATTGCAGCATATTATAAAAGGCTCAATAGTTACTAGTATAAATTTAGGAATTCTTATAAAATCACCATTAAGAATTAAGAAATCATCTATTTGACTATATAGCATCACTACAAGAGAGCACATCTCCATTGATCTGCAGACAATCTGCCCAATAGGGTGGACTAATGTTCAGGAATTGTTATATTGATTTAGTAATAACAGAAAAGGCATATCAATGGCAAGAATCAAGACTGAGGTATTGTCTCCTGGGCTTAGCCACCAAGGGCTCATTCATTGCAGTTCCACGGTTAACCATCTCTGGAAGATCAGCTTAGCCTTTAGCCTCTTCTAGATGGTTCCTGACAGAAATATATTATTTACTTTGTCAAAGATATGTTGATGTTCATAAGTGAAATTGGTCTGAATGTCTTGTTCTTTGCTGAGTCTTTGTGTGGTTCAGGAATCAGGATAACTGAGGCCACATAGAATGAATTAGGTAGTATTCCTTCTGCTTCTATTCTGTATACTCATCTGAGGACTATTGATATTAGCTCTTTGAAAGTCTAGTATAATTCTGCACTAAAACCATTTGACCCTGTACATTTTTTGGTTGGGAGACTTTTAATGACTACTTCTATTTCCTTAGAGGTTATTGGACAGTTTAGATAATTTACCTGATCTTGGCTTAACTTTGGTATGTGATATCTGTCTGTAAACTCATCCATTCTGTTTAGATTTTCCAGTTTTGTGGATTATAGGCTTTTGAAGTAATGATTATTTGAATTTTCTCAGTTTCTGTTGTTATGTCTCCCTATTCATTTCTGATTTTGCTAATTTGGATACTATCTCTGTGCTCTCTGGTTAGTCTGGCTAAGGGTTTGTCTATCTTGTTGATTTTCTCAAAGAACAAGCTTCTAGTTTTGTTGATTCTTTGTATAGTTCTCTTTGTTTCTGCTTGGTTGATTTCAGGCCTGAGCTTGATTATTTCCTGCTATCTACACCTCTTGGGTGTGTTTGCTTCTTTTTGTTCTAGAGATTTCAAATATGCTGTTCAGTTGCTAGTATGAGATCTCTCCAATTTCTTTATGAAGGCACTTAGTGCTATAAATTTTTCCCCTAGCACTGCTTTTACTATGTCCCATAAGTTTGGGTGTCTTGTGCCTTCATTTTCATTGAATTCTAGAAAGTCTTTAACATTTTTCTTTATTTCTTCCCTAACCAAGTGAGCATTGAGTAAAGAGTTACTGAACTACTTTAAGCCACTTTGAAAACAGGAGACAAATGTGAGGCTTACACTTATTTTTCTTTTATCATGTTATTTCAGTAAAATATGTAAATAACATCATAATTTTCACAAGCAATAAAATTAGTGGTATCATTTTGGCAGGATGCCAATGGCCACTCAAAAGTTAGCTATTATTAACAGAAATGCAATAATAATTCAGCATCCATTTAGGAGTAGAAACCACAGCAATTGCCTTAGCAAGAGGAAGTTAATTCAAACAATTGGCAGTCAGGAACTGGAAACCTGAAAAAGAGAATACAAAAAAGATTAATCAGCTGGGGACCAAAAAGAGAAAAACCAGCCTTCTTTAATTAGCTTGTGAAATAGATGGAGTGCTTAAGCATGCAGAATTCAAGCCTCTGAGAACTGGCTGTTGCTGAGTCATTTAAGCCCCAGCAAGGACACAGAGACATCACATGGTCTTGCAGCACTAACCTTTGGTAAGGAAGATCCAGAGGTTGTATCTGGGATCTGTGAGAGGGCACAATCCTGATGTGGGAAGAGTAAAAGATGTCCAAACAGAAAATATTTGCACCATTGGAGCAGCCAGCAGCCACACTGTTGAAGCAGAAGCTAGAAATGCTAAGAGCAGGAAACAAAGCAGAACCCTTCTCTCTCCACTAGCCTTCAAATTCTTCTCAGGGGCCCCTGCTGGCAGAGCTTCCATGTTTCAACTGGAAAAGAACTGTGGATTTCAGAGTCTCAGGCTGAAAATGACAAAGGTGAAGCATGGAAGAGTAAATATGAAGCTTAGTTATGATAGCATAGCAAGCAGCTCAGGCAAAACAAACCGAAAACCAAGCTCACTGCTCTAATAGCCTTCAGTAATGGTATTTCTTGAAGGGTATGTTCAAGACTTATAGCTGGAATCCCATATTCTAAGTTACAGTAACTTTTTTTTTTGATGAAATTACCAGTGAATTAGTTTGACAGTGCATGAAAAGAAAGTAGTTGGATAAAGATGATCTACTGCACACATCCATGTGCTTTTAATACATCTCTTTTAATTAGCTTAAGTATAATTAAAAATTATATCTTATTGCATTAACAGAATAATTCATGAAGAAAAGAAACATATGAGGCAGGTGGGTGGACTTGTTTCCTGTAGAATGACGCTACAGGAAATATACAGAACAAAACACCAAGAGACCAGCATTGCCTAAGTACAAAATGATTCCAAAACCTCACAGCAAAAACCCCAGTGAAGCAGAAACTGGGTAAAACTTCTGGGACATTTGGATGAATAGGAAAAACATGTTTTTTTTTTTTTTCCTGAGCATAAGGACCAATTAGTCTCCACTTTTCCTCTTAGAAATACTGACTGTCATGGTCAAATACTAAGGTCTGACTGAAGTTGGAAGATGTCCCTTGGCAGGTGACTAAGGATCCCCTGAGTTTGAGCCCTGGAACGCACCTATTAGAAGGAGCAGATCCACTCCAAAAAATTGTTTTCTGACTGCTACACATGCACTGTGGTCCATGCAAGGAACCTTCTCCAACCCCAATAAATAAACAACAGCAATGAAACAGCAAAACAATTCAAGGATACAAGAATGCATAGCAACTCAGGAACACAAAAATTCCACATCTCTGTTGAGGAATGAGGAACGAGAGAATGTGTAATCAAATTTAACAAACGGACCCCATATGTGAAATTTTCTGTACTTAAAAAACTAAAAACATGTTAAAGAAAAGAATGGCTTTTTCAGAGACAATGTAGTTGCTACAAAAAAAAAAAAGCAAGCCATTTGGGGAAGATAAATGCTGTCTTTGTAATTAAAATATGATGGTAGAAATTTGAAAATATCATTACTTAGTTTAATGGCAGATTAGACACAGTTGATAAGTAGCAAGCCAGGGCTCTCAAGTTTAGAGAACAGAAGCCATTAAAAGCAACCGGAAATTTATGCTGCATGCAAGATGGTTTGAGAATGTGCTATATATTTGTCATTTACACATTCTAACCATATTGAAAAGAAAATGTGGCTAGAAAAATTATCACAGAAATCGTATATATTATGAAATGCAACACTGGTTATAAAGTTGATACATATATTAAGAGGACTCTCTTGACTGCTGTATTCACTGTCAGTAAAACAATGTTAGGCATAAGTAAATATGTGTTAATAGTTAGGAAATGTGTGCCTGTACAGATAGCTCAGTGGTCAAGAGCATTTGCTGTTCTTGCAAAGAATGTAGCTTTGGTTCCCAATACCCAGATGGAGACTTACAACTGTCTGTAACACCATTTTAGGAGAATTCAGTGCCCTCTTCTGCCCTTCATTGGTACTCTGTGTACATTGTACACAAGTATACATGCAGTCATTTACATTAAATAAAAACAAAATAGATCTTTAAAAATATTTAGCTAATGAATTAAAACATAAAAGGGGAATGTTGAGAAGATCAACTGTGAAGAGAAAAGTCTGAAGCATTTTCTTTAAATGAATGGATCAAGAAGAATCAGGTTTGATAAGACAGCAAAGAGAGATATTAAATCAACAAAATGAGTTCTGTGTCTTAACACAAATTATTATGAACAACAAAATGAACATTAAAGCAAGGGTTAAAATAAGACATTAATAAACATGTGCAATTCAGAAATATAATTATCTATAGAAATTGTAAAATAAGTTTTCTGGCAAAACAAGGAAATTAAAAAATAATTAAAGAGGGACAGGGATCAGTGACAAGTTAGCTGTTAAAATATACACCTTATTCGCTCTATTTCAAAAGCAACAACCTGGAGCTAAAGTGCATCTCACTAGATGCAACACTGCATTAACATCAGAAGCACTTAGGAAGAGGAGGGAGTCTTTATTGTTTTATCCAGTGGATGAATATACAAATAGGTTTTTCTTAAAATAGAAAACTTAACCTTTCTTAAAACTTAAAGCTTGCAGAAGCTTTTGGTTTCATGAGGTCCCATCTGCTGATTGTTGATCTTAGTGCCTGTAGTATTGGTGTTCTATTAAGGAAGTTGTCTCCTGTGCCAATGTGTTCAAGACTATTCAACAATTTTCTCTTCTATCAGGTTCAGTGTATCTGTTCTTATGTTGAGGTCTTTGATCCACTTGGATTTGAGTTTTGTGCAAGGTGATAGGTATGGGTCTATTTGTATTCTTCAACATGACAACATACAGGTAGACCATGACAATTTGTTTCAGATGCTTTCTTTTTCTTTTCTCCATTGTATAATATTGGCTTTTTTTTTTTTATAAAAAACTAGGTGTCCATAGGTGTATGGATGTATATCTGGGTCTTCAATTTGATTGCACTGATCAATCTGTCTGTTATTTATGCCAATACCATGTGGTTTTTATTACCATAGCTCTGTAGTATAGATTGAAATCAGGGATGGTAATCAGGGGTACCTAACAGTTTTTATTGTATAGGATTGTTTGCGCTATCCTGGGCTTTCGTTTTTCCATGTGAAATTGAGTATTGTTCTTTCAAGGTCAAGGTCTGCAAAGAATTGTGTTGGCATTTTGATGGGGATTGCATTGAATCTATAGATTGCTTTTGGTAAAATGGCCACTTTTACTATGTGAGTTCTACCAATCCATGAGCAATGGATATCTTTGCATCTTCTTATATCTTCTTCAATTTTTTCTTCAAAGTCTTAAAGTTCTTATCATACCTTTAGTTTTAATTGCTTGGTTAGAGTTATCTCAAGATATTTTATATTATTTGTGGCTATAGTGAACACTATCAATGGGACAAAACAGCAGCCTACATAGTGGGAAAATATTTTCACCGTCTCTATATCTGATAGAGGGCTAATTTCCAAAGTACATAAAGAACTCAGGAAGCTAGACATCAACAAATCAAATGATCCAATTTTAAGGGTACAGATCTAAACAGAGAACTATCAACAGAGGCATCTCAAAGGCCCAGAAGCACATGAAAAAAAAAATGTTCAACATCCTTAACTATCAGGGAAATGCAAATCAAAATGACTTTGAAATGACCTGTCATAATGTCTAAGCTTAAAAACACTAGCCACAACTCATGCTGGCAAGGATATGGAGCAAGGGCAGCACTCATTCATTGCTGGTGGGAGTTCAAATTTTAAAAATCAATATAGTAATTTCTTAGAAAATTAGTAATTTATCTACCTCAAATCCCAATCCTTGACATACACCCAAATGATGCTCCTTCTTACCACAAAGACACTTGCTTAACTATGTTCATAGCAGCTTTATTCATAATAACAAGAAACTTGAAACAACCTATGTGTTCTTCCACAGAAGAATGGATTAAAAAATTGGGGTACATTTACACAATGGAATATCACTCAGCTTTTAAATACAGTGACATCATGAAATTTGCAGAAAAATGGATGGAACTAGGAAAAAAAAATCATCCTGAGTGAGATAACCCAGATCCAGAATGAAAAACATGACAGTGCCTAACACAATAGTCATCAGAGTAGCTTCATCTAGCAACTGATGGAAATAGATACAGAGATCCACAGCCAAACATTAGGCAGAGCTCAGGGAATCTCGCTGAAGGAGAGGCAAAAGAATTGTAGAAGCCAGAAATGTCAAGAATAGTATGAGAGTCCACGGAGTCAACAAACCTGGATTCATAGGGGCTGAGACTGAACCAACAATCAGGGAGCCTGGATGGGTCTAACCTAGGTCCTCTGTACATATGTTATAGCTGTGTAGCTTGGTGTTTTTGTGCAATTCCTAAAAGAGGGAGCAGGGGCTGTTTCTGATGCTTTTGCCTGCTTTTGGATTTCTTTTCATCCCACTGGGCTGCCTGTATCTGAGGGGAGTTACCTAGTCTTATTGAAACTTGGTATAACATGTTTGTTTTATATCCCTGGGAGGCCTGCTCTTTTCTGAAGAGAAAGGGAGGAGGAATGGATGGGAAGAGAAAGTTTGAGGCAGAGGGGAATGGGAGGAGAAGAGAAAGGGGAAATGGTGGTTGGGATGTAATATATAAGAAAATACATTAATTTAAAAATAGATTTTTTGATATTTTATTTATTTACATTTCAGATATTATTCCCTTTCCCCATTTCCCCTCCCTAGAAAATTCCTATCTTATCCCCCCTCCTCCTTTTTGCTTTTATACCATTTTAATTACATGCAAGTATTAAGGTCAGTTCTAGGTTGAGGAATTGGCAATACAATAGATGCAAATAGTCAAGGAACAAGCAAGACAATAAACACAAATAGTCAAAGAACAAGCAAGTCAATAAACAAAGTTTGCGACGCGCTGCCTCGCCGAAAAGGAGAACACGCCACACTTCAGGATTCTTCTGACAGCAATTTACTGGTTACAGCAATTTCAGATGATGTTACAGCTCTTAGATGGTGTTACAGCTCTTAGATGGTGTTACAGCTCTCTTAGATGGTAGTGGCGAAGGACCCAGAGCCCCAGAACCCATGGGCTTATATAGAGTCTTGGGAGCACTTACTGTATGCTCATTGGCTCCTTAATGATGCCTAATTAGCATACTCGTTTCTTATTGGCTCTTAGAGTGCTCTTGGAGTGAGGCCTAATTAGCATAGTAATTTTTACTCTTTGCGCATGCGCATACTCGGCTTGGCTCTGACTGAAGCCAGAGCGCAGCGCGGGAAGCCGGCGTGCCCTGCGCATGCGCGCTCCCATTCATGGCTCTGTCAGAGCCGAGAAGCAGGGAGCTGGCGAGCCTTACTCTGGCGCACTTTACCTCACGGCTCCCTCACGGGCTGAGAGGCAGGGAGCCAGCGCGCTTTGCTTCACGGCTCCCTGACTGAGCCGTGCCTTTGAGTACGGCTTCTTGACGGAGCCGCACCGCTGAAGGAGCCGCGCCATTGACAGTTGGCGTATGCGGCTCCCATTGTTGAATGGCGTACGCGGCTCCCAATAAAAGTTCTGTGTTCTCTCCTGTGATCACTGTTTCTAAGGGCTTATCAGGATGACCAAATATCTGAGCCAACTTCCCTGTCCTAGCTCAAAGTCATTTTCATGTCTGAAGCCTACTTCCTTGTTCTAGCCTAAAATTTAGATTCCTGCCTGAAATTACTTCCTTGTTGTAGCCTAATATCAGATTCCTGCCTGAAGCTCACTTCCCAGTCCTTGGCCAATGTCATATTCCTGCCAAGCAGCCCATTGTCTTGTCCTTGGCCAATGCCAGATTCTTGCCAAGCATCCCCAAAAGCTCTCCATCTCTCCCCTTTTTTTATTTCATAAACAAGACTGAGCCTGTCATTCCAAGCAGCCTCAAAAGCTCTCTGCCTTTCCCCCTTTTTTTATTTCATAAACAAGACTGAGCAGATGCCATTCTCACAAGAATGCCGTCCTTACCCATTGTGGAATATGCATTATCAAAAGCAATGCACTTCTGTCTTAGATTGGTAAGGCTCTGTGCAGAATCTCAGTTGTCCTTGGCTTGCCAGCCTGACAATTTAATAACTCTGTCTAGGGGACCGTTTTCAGTTTTAAACCATGTACTTTGGCTGCCAACATGTTGATGTTGTTAAAGACAAGCTTTAACATGATGGACAAAAATAAAAGTATTCCCAGGACAAAAAGGGCTAGCATGTTTTAACATAAATGAAATGATAGATAAAATTTTTTTCCAAAACCATTGATATATATATATGGTTCTTTTAGGATCTCTGGTTTATATTTTAAAAAAAAACCCTCTAGACTAAATATCATGAGCAGTTTTGACATTGATCAATACTGGCAGCAAAATTGACCGATTTGTGTTATCTAAAGGCTGTTGTTAAAAATAGCTACTCCTTATCTTCACAACATGTATGTAATTGATTTTCTCCTCAGTGTAATCACATTATGCATGTAAGTTAGCAAGGTAATTCTTAACCATGAATCATGTGAATCCGTTGATGTCTATAAGAAATCTAAATCATCCTTTTTTTTTAAATGTCATAATTCTGCATAAGAGCTGATTTTTATTCAAATTATACCTTGTTCATTGTGACTTCTGTTGTTAATAATTAGGCTTTGAAAAACCATCATTATGTAAGAAGATTGATATATAAACTCTATGCTAGCATCTATTTTTTATGACATTGCTGGATTTTTTCTTCTCTTTAACTTATCTGTTTGTCTGATCTGTAAACCTAAAACACTGTTTAGAGTCTATTATAAATTTTAATCTGAAAAATTTTGTCAAACATTTAGTTTTTCTGTTATTGTACACTGTTCAGCACTGCAAATTCAAATGTTTCTGTGAAGAAATCTTATCTAGCTTGCTTGATATATAACACTTAAAATAATCAACAGTTATTGATTAAATGAAGGTTTGAGCAATAAACATGAATGTCTCTTGTCTTAGTTCGGGTTTCATTGCTGTGAAGAGACACCATGACCAAGATAACTCTTAAAGAGTACAACATTTAATCGGGGCTGGCTTATAGTTTCAGAGGTTCAGTCTATTATCATCATGGTAGGAAGCCTGGCAGCAGATGTGGTAGTGGAGGAGCTAAGCGTTCCATATCTCCATCCAAAGGCAGCCAGGGTGAAGATCTCTACTGTATTGCATGGAACTTGAACACTACCTACATAGTGACACATTTCCTCTAACATGGTGACACATTTCCTCTAATAAAACTACAGCCATTCCAACAAGTTCACACTGCCTAATAATGCCATCTCCTATGAGCCAATCATATTCTACTATTCCCTCTACAAACAATGTTCCCTGACAAATTTTAGTTTTAGTTCCTTTTTATTCATGAAGCATCTCTTGATGCCCTGTCCTCAGAAGTAGCTGTCTCCTTTATCGTCATCTCTACAATAGTCTATACTATGACACTCATTAATTTGGGCTATGCTAACCTCCACCACAATAGCATCATTAACTACCTATACATCTGTCTTCCCAATCAATTATAAGCTCCTTGTGGAGTGAGAATAGCCTATATTCAGTCTTGTTTCTGTCTGCCCTCTTGAGTATGCACCTATAACTATGACTTACACTTGGCAGCTATTTTTTATCTAATCAAATAATTATAAGTACCATTAATTTTTTTAATAGCAGACTTGAGGGGCAACAGGGATTTGTAACCAAAATAAAAATGTGATTTTTTTTTACTCTTAGATATGTAACAATGTTCTTAAATTAATCTCTGTATACTATTTTCTCTGCTGTTAATGGATGATAAACATTCAAAATGTTCAATACTATGGCATAAACTCAACACATAGACTAGATAGGTGTGGTGGTTTGAATATGTATGGACCCATAGTCGTGTGTTTGAAAGCTTGGCCATAGGTAGGGGTCTATTAGGAGGTGTGGTCTTGTTGGAGGAGGAATGTAATACTTAAAATAATCAAGCAGTTATTGTTAGAGTAAGTATGCCTCTATGGAGATGGGGCTTTGAAGTCTTAAATGCTCAAGCTATGCCCAGGGTGAAACATTCAGTCTCCTCCTGGTTGCCTTTGGATCAAGATGTAGAATTTTTAGCTCCTCTTCCAGCAGCATGTTTGTCTACAAGCTGCCATACTTCCCACCATGATGATAATGGATTAAACTTCAGAAACTATAAGCCAGCCCAATTAAATATTTGTCTTTATAAGTATTGCTTTGGTCATGGTGTCTCTTCACAGCAATAAAACCCTAACTAAGACACTAGGTATAGATGTATCCATATAAATCTTAGGGTCTTGGAGGTAAAATTTTTGGTGATTCATTTATTCAGTAATTATATGGGTGCCTATTCTGTGCTACTGCTGCTGCTACTAATGATAAAGTCACAAGCTTTGGTATTCTTATGAGGGTTTATAATTTAGGAAAGAAGTAAAAATAAAAACAAGCAAACCAAAAAAACAAACATTTTAGTTTAACTGACTAAAATAGTGGATTTAAGGATTTAGGCATTCAGATACATATTATGTTGTTGTAGTATGAGAAATATATCTTTTTGAAGATTTATTTATCAATTATATGCACATGTGAGTATGAATATGCATGTGAGTGTAGGTGCCCATGAAGACCAGAAGTTCTGGGTGTCCCTGAAGCCAAAGTTGCAGGAGGTTGTCAGTTTCCTGATGTGGGTACTAGGAACAAAATGTGGGTTTTCATCAAGAGGTCCATGATCTTAAGAGCTGATCCATCTCTCTAGCCATTAGAAAGGACTAGTTGTAAGAGAGATTCTTTCTACTTATTAAATAAAGTTCTGTTTCAATTAAAAATAAGCAAGTGCAGAGATTCATCCTAATATAAGCCTTTATAAAATGATAAATGTCTCAATTACTTTCAAAGTTATTTCAGATAACATAAGCAAAATAAATATATGCAAAATGTATTAACATGTGGAACACAAGAGAAAATATTGAATATTATATTTGTCAAGTTAATAAAATGAAACTGTTTAGTGACTTCATTTCAATTTTTAAAAAAGTGTCCTTAACTAAACAAATTTAAAAAGCAGCCAGCTCAAAATGTAATTATTTTATCTTTATAATCTTATGAAATAAATTGTGATGTATTTTGCTTATAAGAAAAGTGCAGGAACTATCAATAATTGGAAATAGTTGACAATTTTTAATGAGAACACAGACTAAATAGCAGAATGATGCATGAAATTGAAGCAGCAACAAGTCATTAGTATCACACCATTTCTAATATGGAAATGAGGCTTTCTCACTTAACCCCTTGCTTGAAGAGTAACTACTTAAAATTCTTAGCTTTTACATCATTATTCTGTTAAGAGTTCAAAAGATGCAAAATGGTGCCAATCACATTTTGAAAAAAATGCTTTCTGGGTTCTTGTCAATTAACCTTTATTCTGTTGCTTTTTTGTTTTGTTTTTAATCCACTAACATTTGTCATTTATGTTTTCTCTTTGCAAGTGTTTTTTTCTTTTTATTTTCAAGATAATAAATGTCACTAAATTGTCATGTGGCATTATATGTAGGGTCCCAGATGTTATAAAAGCATCAGAATGAATTATTTCAAATGTAACAGTAAAAGAAAATTGTTCAAAAAGAACGTGATTTTCTTAATTTTAAGGTCATATTGATTAACTATCTAATATAGATTATGGTTTGTGTTTGTTCTAAAATGAAAAGAGTTTGTAGCTCTTCAGAGTTTCTGTTGAAAAGTAAGATACTGATTAATTCTAAAATTTCCATTTCTTGAAATTGATTACATCTTTCCCTCTTTCAGCATCACATACAGCCTTTTTGTGTTTCCTTGTTTGTTTCTGTTTATGTGCTTGTATCAGTCAGAGTTCCTTAGAGGAACAGACCTGAGGGTATGTATTTAAAAGGGAATTACTAGCGAGAATTACAGATTGTGTGGTCATGCTCATTCAACAATAGCTTGCTTCAAACAGAAAGGTCAATAATCTAGTAGTTCTTCAGTCTAAAGGGCTGGGTGTCTTAGCTGGTCTTTGGTCTCTATTGGAATCTGGTAGAAATAGGTTCTAATACCAGTGAAAGAATGCCTAAACATCAGGGTAGATGAACTTACTAGCAAGAGTCAGGCAAGAAGGTATAAAACCAAGCTTTTGTCTTCAAAGTACTTTTAAATGCCCTTCCCTGTAGCTGCTGCCCAGTTTTTGAATGGGTCTTCTCACCTCAAATGATCCAATCAAGGGAATATTTTACAGGTGTTCCATACTGCTTGGGTTTTCATTGATTCCATGTGTAGTCAAGTTGACAGCCAAGATGAGCCATCACAATGCTCTCAACTAAATATGTTATTTAGATGGACCCACTACCATTGAAACACCACTATTATAGTCATGGAGTCTTTCCTAATGGATTCTTGGTTTTCTCTTTATATTAACTATTGTTTGTACTCTTGTGTTTCTAACGCAAAGAGTTTGAAGTTAAGCTCCATGTTTTAGCATTATGAAGGACATTTTCTTAAGTTTGATTTTCAGTTATTTAGGAGATAAAGAAATAATAGCAACTAGGTCTTATATATGTTTATATATGAATGGATATGTGTACATATACATATAGATTTATTTTTTAAGCAAAGCTAAATCAACATTTCATGTATATTTGATTATATAAAAACTCTAACTAAATTCAAATTGCATTAATGAGGAAAGGGGAAGCAATATGCTATTTGAAATAATAGTTGAAAATGAGATTGAATGAAACAGCTACATATTTTAAAGCCAGTTAGGAAAGCTGAGGGAGAAGAGCTGAAAGGACCTAGTTATTGGAACAGACTTGAGGCTAGGCAACCTTCCAAGCTAGAAAACCCCTAAGAAACGTTTTTCTTTGGGTTTGGATTGAGTGCTAAGCACATAGTTTTGTAGACCAGCCTGCTATAGCCTATAGACTTAAAAGTAAAAACAGGGCTGAAATACACAATAGAATTGAGAGTTTGACTTATAGACAAGAGATGGCATTATCATTTGCATTACACAAAGAATTATCTTTCTTTTTTCCACTAATTAATTTATTTACTTTTTATCCTGATCACAGAACCCCCTACACATACTCACAGTCCCTCCCTCACACAGCTCCTTCCCCCATTCCCTTCTTCTGTTAAAAAAGGGAGGCCCCACTGACTACCAACCTATCCTGGAACCTCAAGTCACTGAGGAATTAGACACATCCTCTTCCTCTGAAGCAAGAAAAGACAGCCTAATTAGGGGAACTGGATCTACAGGCAGGCAACAGAGTCAGAGACAGCCCCCTCCCCCAGAAACCCTCCTCCAGTTCGAAGACCAAGCAGTACAACTGCTACATATGTGGGGGGAGGGGTCCTAGGTCCAGCCCATGTATGCTTTTTGGTTGGTGGTTCAGTCCCTGGGAGCCCCCAAGGGTCCAGGTAGTTGACTCTGTTGGTCTTCTTGTAGAGTCCTTATCCCTTCTGGGTCCTTCAATCCTTCCCCCAACTCTTCTACAACACGCTTAGAAGTCCATCTAATGAGTTGTGTCTTTCTTAAGCAATGTTTTATTCTTTGTGAGTTTAAAAATGTACTTTGAACACAATTCACCAATCCAACTCCTCTCCAAACTCCCACTCCTTTCCACTCAACTTTGAGATTTCTTTTTTTTTTTAAATTGTGCCTTTTAAATGTACTTATTTAGGAAATAGAATTGTAAATGTTAACTTTGAAGTTAAAGCAGGACTCTTCATTATCTGAAAGATTGTCCTGGTGACAAGGTCAGGAGTGATGTAACCTGAGATAGTCCCCATTGATAGGCACAGGAGTGCTTCTTCTCAGACACATGGTACTGTTATAATTTATGTTGTTGGTGACCAATGTGAACATAGCTTTTAGACTTTTACTTCTAAAATTTTTCTAAGTCAATATAGATTAAGTTTTCCAGCCACAGTTTAAAAACTGTGACAACCAATTAAGAAAAAAAAATTAGTGTGAGCTAGTTGGCTGAATTTTTGTGTAATTAGGACAGGCAAGTCCTCCAGAGACAGGCAGCATCAGATACCTTAATCATTTCTTCTTCTCCACATATATTTTCCCTCAAATATCTTGTTTTTCTAGTAGACTATTACAGGTAGATAGGGTTAAGAAAATTAGGAAATTTAACTTGGCAAAAATAATTGAAATGTATTGAGTTGAAAGCATTAAATTTTATTAAAATATTTTTTGAAGTTATACCTGATTAGGTAATATATATATGTATATATATATATATATATGTATATGTATATGTATATGTATATGTATATGTATATGTATACATATATATACATGTATATGTATACATATATACATATACATATATATATGTATGTATTTATATTTATATATAATATATATATTCAGTAATGGGGAAAGTCAACAATTCAATTGAAAAAAACTGGTCAACAGTTAAACAGACATCTTTCAGAAAACATAAATTAAAACTTCCCAAAGGAACAAAAGGGGGAGGTCATCTCTTATCATCAGAAAATGCAAAGCAAAGGGACCATATATCTCACTCTAGTTAGAGTGGTTTTACGCTAATCAATACAGACAAAGGTAAAAGGAAAGGAGAACCTTTATCCAACTGGTAGGATTTCAATTTTATAGCGAGAATGGAAAACAGTATAAAGATTTTGAAAAATGAAGACTAGAAGTACTGCACCCATCAGCAAACCTAGAACTGGATTACATATACAAAGAAGATTATGCCTGTATGCCTCTATGTATTGCAACACTATTCTCAATGGTCAGGAAATGGAATTATCCTAACTATCCACGAACTGATGAATAGATAAGCAAAATGCAGTACTTATGCATAGTGGGTATACATAGTGGGATACTACTCAGTCATTCAGAATGACTGCATCCTGCCATCTATGACAAGGTTGATGGAACTGTAGGTCTCATGGGACATCAAAATAGTCAGTCATATGAACACAGAAACAGCATGGGTTCGTGCATGTGTAATATATAAAAGTTGATTTTCTACACAGAAGTTAAGAGCAAAAGAGCAATTTCCAGAGGATGGAGATCATGAGGAGGAGAAAGAGAGAGATAGTCAAACGTTCATTAGTGAATACTAAGTGCTGTTAGATAAGAGAAATTGGCTCTGGTGTTCTATCCATTGTAGGATGACTACAAATATCAATTATAGATTACATATTTTACAAGATCTGGGAGGAAATATATGAGTTATTTTTACCTCAAATAAATGATAAATGCCTTAGAAGATAGAAATGTTTATTCTGGTTCAAACATTAAGTGTGTTGAAAACATAAGCTATCCCCATAATATGTACATTCCCATGTCATTTATAAAAGTATATCTAATGTACTGTTTCAGTTGTTAAACTCCCATAATTTATACTATACTCTAATGACAAATAATTATATAAAATCATAGTCATTTTGGTATCATAATGCCCTGCTTTTGGGAAACCCAAAGATTTGACCACTCTTTTTAGTATTTTAAGTCAGGGGCAGAGTTTGGCACGCAAGACTGGCTTTGAAAAGTTTCAGGCTCCTTGAGTAGAGACTAAGTAATATTTTCTGAAGAGGAAATAGAAGTGTTGAATATGCATGGTCCACAGATAGATCATTTTGTATATTCATGGTCATAGTTGGATCATTTATCTTTGTACAGTTTGTAATAGTAACTTACAACTAAATATATCATAATAACTTGCAGAATAAATAGGGATGATTATACATCTGAATTCTAAAAATAACCTTAAGTTGATTAAACTAAATGGTTACTTTTCTCCAACAATAATTTCTGAAATTTTGCATATGGCTGTCCAATATTCCCACATGTCCTATGGTCTTGAGACTTCAAGTTTTAGAAGATATTTTTGAGTGGTAATTCTATATTGACATAATTAATACTTTACAATAAATCTAAATTAACCAAAAGTTTTCCAAATTGTCTTGATTGACCTCTTTAGATGGACTCACTCTTAAAACTTTTAAAGAATGCTCGATGAACGATCTTCTCATGTCCAGAAATTCTTGTCATTCAGCCTTACAGTGTCTGATTGTTTAATTGTGAAGGCCAATTCAGATCAATTTATAATGCTGGCTTAGAACACTATGTGCAGAAAGATTCAAAGTCTTCATAAAACCTCATCAGGAAACACTTCTATGGTTGATTAACAGTGTGCACCATAAAGCAAGATGATTTTAAAGATGAAAATGCTTCTTACCAATGTTTTGGAAGGTTATAAATGACTCTTTTTTTAGCAGAGGAAGTTTCCAGTAGGTATGTGGCCATTTGATGACTCTGTACTAAGAACTAGAGGGCAGGCTCTTTCACAAAATGTAAAAACACCCTTCCACACATGTACACATGTACCTAATTCTCATCACAATCCAATTTGGTCATCGAAACTTTCTGAGCTTTATCTGAACTTTCTTCTATGGCTTTCTTTTCACTTTTACTGTTAGGCACTGGAGCATCTGGTTCTCAAGGAGCTCTGGGTCTAGTTCTGTTATCATTTTGCTCCGGTTGCTGTCACTGGAACCCTTTTGAGAAACCTGGCATGTCTTTGATTCTTGGCTACAGTCAAGATATTTTCTGATGACACCTCACTTTCCTGTGGTTGAGAGTTTTGTGTACTGTTGTGATGTGGTTGATCTGAAGTGGTTTCAGGATGAAGATCCATTTGTGACAGCAGTGACATTTAAAGGAGACACTTCAACTGTGACATCTTTAGGCCTGGGATAGATGACAGCTTCACATTTAAAACACTGAGAGTTGTTTTAATTAGTTGAATACGAGGAGAAAGGTACACCAGGTTCTCTTCCCAAATTGTGGAAGACTGGCAGAGAAAACTGCACAGCACACATGACAACTGGTTTAGAAATGCCACGGTTCTTCTCAATTGAATATCTGGCACCTTGAGCATGCCTGACCCCATGAGAGGAAGCCCATCCTCCTCTCTCTTCTCAAAATGTGGGGACCTAGAGGTTTGAGCACAAACCCCTCCCAGCCAGGTAGAGCCTATTACCAGTTTTCAGAGGTGATGTTTACTTTCAGTTGTTTCTTTACTAGATGCAGTCATCATTATCATTATCATCATCATTATCATCATCATCAGCAGCAGCAGCAGCAGCAGCAAAGGTTCTTGTCTTTTAAAACTGAGT
The DNA here is from genome assembly GCF_004785775.1 of Grammomys surdaster. Taxonomy (NCBI): domain Eukaryota; kingdom Metazoa; phylum Chordata; class Mammalia; order Rodentia; family Muridae; genus Grammomys; species Grammomys surdaster. Next base: position 3,216,108 of record NW_021604719.1, read on the forward strand.
TTACTACTTACAACAGTCTATTCTTTATAAGTACCAGACAATTTGAATCCTTGATTATGTTCTCTTGTCAGTATGTTCATATACAAATACTAGAAACTCTGATTATCCACATGTCTAAGTGAGACTGGAAAGAAATATGGAAAAGTCATGGAGATATAGGAGGGAAATCTTGAGGGAAAAAATGTGACTCATCCTTTGGGGATCTGGCTTGATTCTTCTGCAGAGAGGGTCCAGGAATTTCTGGCACTATTGATAAA
>NW_021604719.1:3216374-3219414 GCF_004785775.1 Grammomys surdaster
TGGTCCATGGCCCTTTCTCTAGATGGTAATTTCACAGAGTGCTGAGAGATTCTGGAGCCAGCCAACTCTGTCTTGGGTCTCCTGTAATTGTCTTTGTTGTTAAATTTCAAAATCACTAGCCTTTTCTCCGGTTTTGTTGTTGTTGTCTGTTCTTTGTTTTTAGCTTGCCAGTGTGAGTATTTGAGACAATCCTGATTAGACACAATGAGAATATAAGACTTTAATTTTCTCAGGTAATATTGAGTATATTTTTCAGATAACTTCTTGTTTGCATATTTCTGCCCTGCTCTCCGTCCTCTTCCTTACCCACTTGCTGGTGTATGTTTTGATTTTGTCCCATTCTTCCCTATTCTGTTAAAATCTCTTGACTCCTGTGGCTCACTGACTTCACCAGACTTAAGTTTCTTTGCAGCAGCCCAAAGTTTGAATTGTAACTTGGCTAGAAGTTGTTGATTTGGGGAAAGCTATTTTTTGCTGCATTTCTTTGAAATTATTTATGACAGTCTATGTTTTTCCCCACAGAGACCATGTCTCTTGTACTTTGCTAAGAATGGAAAACAATTCTGGGAAGTTTGTTTGAATTCTACTTTGGATTCTTGTCAGGTGTTTACTTTCTCCTGACTTTCTTAGGAGACAAGCCTTTACCTAGATCATAGTACTTCTCTTTCTTGTTACTGAACAATAAAACACCAACATTTCCAATCAAGAGGGAAGGCTGACCTTGGCTTGCCCTTTGTCTACATAAGTACTGTAAAGTCTTCTTAGTGGCACAGATTGGGTTGAGAGACAAGTGCTCCTGGCTTCTATTTAATTTCCAAATCTTTAGAACTTTATATTGTATGTTCTGCTCAGATCAGAAGTCATTTTTAAATTGATCTCTAGGACTTTTCGATCTGATAACACATTATACTGAACTGACGCATGCTAACACATTGGAGTACATATTGCTGGCGGATTAATCACACTGTCTGCAGGAGTAAGGCTCCAAAAGGGCACCCTGCTATTATTACCCTGAAAACTGTCAAGGTCTTACAGATTTGGGGGGGGGTGTAGCTGTGAGAGTGGAGGTGTGGAAGAAGGAGGTGAGGATGAACCACTGTCTGTTGCTACACACCTGAGGGATGGTATGCAGGGCTGCCAGCCTGGTGAGAAATAGGCTTCCCTTGATTGATTTAAGAAGCAGAGTATGGTCAGGGGAAATGATATTTTTCACTCTTTTAAAAAGTCCATTTCCATTTCATTAGCTGATTCTTAGAAAAGACTTTTCTCAGTTATCTCTATGAGCACTCAGAAGACTAAGCTATTGCCTTATTCCAGGGGCTGCTATAACAACTTCATAGCCTCTTTTCTGTCCACAGGAATAGTCTTTCAAAACCTTTGTTTTCTCATCCCTCACATAGAGCAGAGGAGCATACCCAGAACCTTGTTTCAAAATCACCCTACTTATCCCTTCCCTGACCCCTGGAAATTGGGTTCTTTTTTCATAAACATATGATTAACCTAACTACCACTCCAAGCAAAGTTGCTCTCCTGAGCATGTTTATAAAATATGCAAATCCAACATGTCTTTTGCTTTATTATTGCATCCGTTATTTAGTTTCATGATAAAACAGTTGAGGGTGAAAAGGATAATTAATGCAATTAAGCTTCCATGGTTTAAAAATTCCCCAATTTTAGTAAATGTTTTAATGGAACTCTAGCTGGAAAACTGAAGAAAAAAATTTATTGCCTTCATTATAAATGCCAAATAGAACAAATGAGAATCCAAAATATTATATAAATGAGCCTTGGTTATTTCATAGAAGCCATGCCCATTGTTAATCTACATGTTTAGTCTTCATTGTGAATTATATATTTGTGTGTGGGTATGTGTGTGTGTGTGCATTTGTATATTTGTATAACTATTTGTTGAAGTAAATATTTAAAATCGGCCTCTGCCCAAGTCAACTATCTAAACTGCAGCAGCTCTGCCTAGCTCGGCTGGAGGCCACATGCGCAAAGCAGTTAGAACCAGCCTGCTAGAAACACCAGCCTTGCCACCCACGAGATGCCCGCGTGAGAGATGGCTCTGCCAATCTTGCATGCTGTCTCCACAAGGCAGAGCATTGCCCAGACCATTCCGCCATCCATGTGGGCCCAGTAAGAGAAGGAGACTCTAATTCTCATAGATTAATCAAAAGCTTTGTATGTTTGGTAAAGCTCAATAACCATATGCCCATACAGAGAGTTGTTTGCCAATTAGCTAACCTAAATAAAAGTAGTTACCTGCACCGCTCTCCATACGGGTGTGGCTTTCCATCCTCATACATCTCTGCCTCTCTCTCGTTCTCCTCTTCCTTTTCCTCTTCCTCTCCTAACTCCTCCTCTTCCTCTCCTAACTCCTCCCACCTTAGCTGCTCCTACAACTATTAATATGCACATATATTTTTCTATGTTTCTAGGAGATCATATTTATGGGAAATGAAAGGGCAATGTTTAATGTTTTGCTCCACTGTTCTTGTTGTTTTAAGATCTGTTTAGGATCCCTATGATATTTTCCATTAAACTTCAGGCCCTAAACTGAATTAATTCTATTCAGTATTCGGTTCACACATTAATTTTTGTTTTGTTATCTTTTCATTTATCTGCCTGTCTAGATATGCATATATGAATGTATGTATATAGGTATGAATTGTGTATTATGTATGTATGTTATCTATCTATCTATCTATCTATCCATTCATTAACCTAAAAGTAATAACTCATTCATAATCCCAGAAACTAAAGTAAAAGCTAAGGTCTTAACAGTAAAGCCCTGGAAGGTGAGGAGAAAGGATTGAAGGAGCCAGATGAGTCAAGGACACAAGAAAATCTATAGAATGAACTAATCTGACCCCATGGGGGTTCGCAGAGAGTGAGTGAACTGCCAACCAGAGAGAATGCGTGGGTTGGACCTAGGACCACTGCACATATGTAACAGGTGTGTAATCGGAACTTTATGTGGGACTCCTAAAGCAGGAGCAGGAGCAGGAGCAGGAGCAGGAGCAGGAGCAGGAGCAGG
>NW_021604719.1:3219424-3232040 GCF_004785775.1 Grammomys surdaster
GCAGGAGCAGGAGCAGGAGCAGGAGCAGGAGCAGGAGCAGGAGCAGGGGCTGTCTCTGGCTACATTGCCTGCCCCTTTCCCTAACTGAGGTACCTTATTTAGCCTCAATAGAAGATGTGCCTAGTCTTACTGCAACTTGATATGCTCAGAGAGGTTGATATCCATGGGAGACCTCTGCTTTTCTGAGAAGAGGAGGAGGGGTGGATGCAGGGAATTGAGATGAGATGGAGGTACTGGAATAAGAGGAGGGAGGGGAATCTGAGATAAAAATATACTGTAAATAAATAACTTAATTAATTAAAAAATAAACCGTAAAGACCAACATTTACCTATATACCATTTATCCTACCCCTGCTTCCTTTATGTTAGGCTCAATATCATTCTTAACGCAGGATTATCATCAACCTGGTTAATTTTTCTGTATCTTTTGTACATATCCATATATATTACATATACATTAACATAAATGTACACATGCTTATCTAAAAATATGAAGAACTTTATTATACTACACAGAATATTTTAGAAGTTGTTTTTTCATCAGAATACTTTGCTAGTTCATCATATGCATATATACATATACGACCTCTTAGTCATCAAATCTCCCATGGAAAAGCACTATTCCAAGTTAAGTATCTTGTAGACTGTTGAACAGCATTGGATATGTAGACATGTGAAAGTGTTTCTCTTGGAGATCCACTCATTGGTGTGGGTTATGGGAGGTTTGTCAATGTTTGCACAGGCCCTTCATTCCAATATATCTGATAAGGGAGTAAGAGAAGGAAGAGGTTGTTTTCTGTGCATATGCCCCGTATCATGCATTTTATTGTTTAGATTTGTGAACACAAGTTGCCATCAACTATAACCTATAAATCCCAAATCTAGTAGTTTGTCTGACAATGCTTTACTATGGTGTAATCAGATGATTCACTTCCTTCAAGGGAAACAGAGACTTCAGTCTTGTAGTTCTGAGCTATCACCCTGTAATCCCTGAGGTTGTATTATCATAGAAAGAGATGGGTGGAGTATATATTTTAATCTTCAGCCATTTAAGCCTAAATGAGCTGTTAGCCCATTTATCAAATTGAGCCACATGGTCTCAAGTGCAAGAAAGACTGTGGTATGTGAGAACCATATGAAATATTTTCACATGATAAGTCTCTCTGGCATATATACCAAGTGTAAGAAATATTTTGTTTTGTTTTGTTTTGTTTTTTTTTAATGCCAGAAGGCAAAATAATCCCAGTAACTATACTTACAGCTAAATAGCATAATTTTATTGCCTTCTTGAAAATTACCACTTTCCAAAAACTTCCCAGTGTGTTCTGTTTGTTTGCTTTCTGGAAAATATGAAACATTTCCTTAAGGACTACTACTAACTTTCTACTTTTAGGAAAGAAAGATAAGACATTAAACTTGCATTATTGATCTTTATTGTATTACAATTCAAGCCTGAAATACAATTGTCCATGTAGTACCATAGGGAGTAGATGTAGTTGTTTGTATCAGTTTAGAATGTACAACCTCTAACCCAAGAGCTTATCAGCAAGAGCAGTCAGCTTCATGCTTCATGGTTTAGAATGCTGAGGCCTTTGCTTATGAAGCATTTGCCCGTTTCCCTGTGCTGTGCTGACCAAGGAGAACACCATGTACGAGCCCTTGTCCTGACATTCTTTGTTGCTGTGACTTAATTTATTTTTAAGGTTGATGATAATTCCTTATCATCTAGTTACTGCTCTCTATCTCATCTCCTGGTGGTACAGCACACTCAATATGCTTCATGTTCTGAAACAAAGCAGATTTAATTTTTATGTTGATGATGATAGGGCAGTGTTTGAAGACTGCGTAAGAAATGATTGAAGCATTTTAGCAAGAGGCCATTGCTGAGCTAGTTGGCTCTTTGGGGGGTGATTTTGGTTACTAAAAATAACAAGAAGAGCCCAGTGGAAAGAAGCTCATGCCTGGAAGAAGAAGTGGAAAGATATTTCAGCTACAAAAGCACAGATTAGATTATAAACCCAGTGATGTGGCGGATGACTGACATCAGCAACCATATTAAAAAGTCATCAACAGGGTCTAGGGTATAGTTTAGTGGTAAAGCATGGGTTTAGTTCCTAGAGATACCCCTTCAAAAAAAAATCATTCAACAATGGAGGGAGGAGAAGGAAGGCCAGAAAGGAACAGCTTTTTGAAAATTTATAAGGATATATTCACGTGCTAACGCCTATGTGAGTTGTTTTGAAAATACCACTCTACAAAGGAAAGACTGGCTTTACTTCTTGGTGTTATTTTTAAATTAAGACTAATTGAGTCATAACCAATTTTGAAATAAAAATTGGGTGGTGGAGGTTACCATCTCCACTCTTTCTGTGTTTCCTGTAGAAGGTAACATTTGCCCTGCTGCTTCTGATGGCTACTCACCTGCACATGCTGAGGAAAGTTCTCGACAATATTAACTAGTTGAGTAACTCTCAGCCAGTTTTTTTGTGGATCTTTGAACTTTTCTCTCTTTTAGTCTTTTAATGTTTTCTAGGGAAACCTTAGGAGATCTTTATTTAATGCCACAAATGTTAAAATTTGAACTTATCAACTATAAACAGCAGATAATAATATGCATAGGAGATATTAGGAAGGTAATTAGGGTTCAAAGCTGTCAAAATATTTGACTGGGATGACTATAGAGCTAAATTCAAGTTTATGCTGAATAAAAATGGCTCACATTGGTCTCATAGAGAGTGGCAGTATTAGGAGGTGTGGCCTTGTCAGAAGAAGTATGCCACTGTGGAGTTAGGCTTTGAGGTTTCAAACAGACAAATCAGCCTTAGTATCTCTTCTCTCTTTTCCTTCCTGCTGTCTGTTGACACAGATGTAGAAATCTCAGCTACCTCTGCAGCACCATGTCTGCCTGCATGCTGCCATACTTCCCATCATGAAGACATGGGACTAAATCTCTGAACTATAAGCCAGCCTGTAGTGGTTTGAATATGCTTGGTCCATAGAAAGTGGAACTACTAGTAAGTGTGGCTTTGTTGGAGGAAGTGTGTCACTGTGGGTGGTGGACTTTGAGGTCTTTATGCTCAAGCTCTACCTAATGCAGAGGAGAGCCTCCTCCTAGTTGCCTGTAAAAGAGTCTCTTTCTTGCTGCCTTCAGATCAAGATATAGAAATCTCAGCCCCTCCAGCACCAATTCAGCCATGCTTCCCACCATGATGTTAACAGATGAAGCCTCTGAAACTGTTAGCCAACCCCAATAAAATGTTTGCCATTGTAAGAGTTGCATTGGTCATGGTGTCTCTTCATAGCAATAGAAACCAGAATTCCAATGTCTGCATTACTTAAATAATCCACAAAATAGAAAAAAAGGATCAAAATTTTTGTGATCTATTGATGAGAACTTTGTAACTTCAATAACAAAACATCATGGAGTTAATAACCCCTAAGTCTAAAAAAGTTTACACTTATTTCTAAATATTCAAGGAAATTTTGAAAATAAAATATGGATCATATATGAAATGAATAATCTAAAATAGCCACATATTATTATAAAGAATAATAAATTTATGAGTAAACAATCTTAGAAAAGCAAACACAGTTCAAGTAAACCCTTCAAAATGTATTTCATAAAAATGTATATATTACAATTATTTAATTATATTAGAAGATGAGAAGCACTGACAAAATTACAAATAAGCCTCCAAACAGGGAGTAATTGGGACTTGCTGGGATGCAGGAACTCCCTCACAGCCAGTGGCACAGGTTCCTTCCAGTTTGTGCCTGTGCCCTGAGTAGTCCTAGGGCACCAGCTCTGCACCAAATCCCAAAACACCCAGAGGAGACTGGACTCCAAGGAGCTCTAACAAGCCCAAGATCATAGGTGGCTAAAGGAGTATGGTGGCTGTCAGAGTGATGGGTGAGACATGCTGATGTCAGGACAAAGAATGGTGCTAACCTGTGAGCTTGCTGAGTGCCCTGACAATGGTGACTGGGAAGCTGTATTGGAAATATGTTACTGACCCATCTTTGCTTACCTATACCCCTGATGGGACAAGTTGCCTTGCCTCAAGATTTTAGACCTTGTGAAACAGAGAATCAAAAAGAGAAGTTATAATGACCCTTGTATTTTTCTTAAATGTGACCAGGTATTCGGACTCAATCATGGACTAGTCTAGAAATCAATCCAATATTGGAAATAACAGTCTTCATTTGGAAGGCTGGTTTTGGACATTTTCTGAGACATATTTGGAAGTTAGCTGTAGTTCTCTATGATGTTATGTTAGCAAGAGATAAAACTGGGACAGGATCTGAATTCCAAACAAGTGTTAGTACATGTGTTAAGGCTCTTTTAACTGGCAAGTTAAAATTGGTTTTGTTTCTTCTAAGTTGCATTGATTGTACACTTTCTAATTGTGTTAGAGGGTTTAAACATGACATGTCAGTTATGGAGGTCTATCAACCAGCTTTTGTTTTATGGCCCTGAGTATTACAGAATCTTGGTTTTCTGATAAAAGCTTGCAAGTATTGGAAGAAGTGAGTGAGTCAAGCTTTAATCAGAAGCAAGATGGTAGTGGGCTTGATTATTGCTGGTATAATGGCTTTAATTACATTAGTTGCTAGCACCACTGCTTCTGCAATTGCTTTGACACAAGAAGTTAAGACAGTTACTTTTGTTAATCATTTAGCAAAAAATGTTACTAATGTGTTGAGAATAAATGAGGATTTAGATAGGTGTTTATAACAATGGATTGATTCTCTTTATCCTATTCAAGTTACTGGAAGGAGATTAAGAGTTTAAGAGTAAGGAGCCATCTTGAGTGTCATGCCAAATACCATTGGATTCCTGTTACTTCTAAAATTTACAATGATAGTCATTAAAATTAGGACAAAGGTTAAAGACATTTGCAATGTAATTAGCAAAATTCTAACACCTCTCTGGATGTTTCAACTTTGCATAGTGAGCTACTGAATTTAAAGAATGCTGCTCTGCTGAGCATTGATGTGGCAGATGCTGCTGTTGAAATTACCCATAGCCTGAGGTCAGTATTTCTATTTTGGTCAAGCTTCAAGAATAACACATATAGCTTGATCATATATAGCCCTTTTTTTTCTGGGAATACTTTTATTTCTGCCCATCATGATACAGCTTGTCTTTAGCAATATCAACATGATAGCAGCCAAAGTACATGGCTTGAAATTGAAAATGGACCCCTATACAGAGTTATTCAATTAAGAGACTGGCAAACCAATGACAGGTAAGATTCTGCACAGAGACTTTCCAACCTAAGACATAAGCCAGTTGCTTTTGATAATGCATATTCCATGACGGGTAAGGAAGGGATTCTTGTCAGAATGATCTAAGACAGGTTCAGTCCTGTTTATGAAATTAAAAAGGGGGAGAGGTGGAGAACTTTTGGGATTACTTGTCAAGAATCTGACATGGGCCAAAGACAAGGAAATGGGCTGCTTGGCAGGAATATGACATTGGCCATGTACAAGGAAATAGGCTTCAGGCAGGAAACTGATATTAGGCTAGAACAAAGAAGTAATTTCAGGCAGGAATCTAAGTCTTAGGCTAGAACAAAGAAGTAATTTCAGGCAGAAATCTAAATTTTAGGCTAGAACAAGGAAGTAGGCTTCAAACATGAAACTAACTTTGGTCTAGGACAGGGAAGTTGGCTCAGATATTTTGGTCATCCTGATAAGGCCTTAGAAACAGTGATCACAGGAGAGAACATAGAACTTTGTTTATTGCCTTGCTTGTTCTTTGACTATTTGTATTTATTGTATTGCTTGTCCCTTGACTATTTGAATCTATTGTATTGCCAATTCCTCAACCTAGAACTGACCTTAATACTTGCATGTAATTAAAATGTTATAAAAGCAAAAAGGAGGAGGGAGATGAGAAAGGGGGCTTGGGGGAGGGATGAGGAAAGGGGATGATGTCTGAAATATAAATAAATAAAATATTCAATAAAAAGGAAACCATGTAGAACACAATTCCACATAAGTTGTTATAAAATAATAAGAGGTGGAAATTGCTTAAATGTGATAAGATTGATTATGTAAATATTTATAATGATATAATATATAATATAAAGTAAAAGTAATATAAACAATAAATATTTTTAGGTTTCAAAAAAGAAAAGTAGTTTAAAAACACTAAATGGTAATAATAATATAGAAATATCTGCTTATGACAACTATTATCCAGTAGCATTTTGGAGATTTTTAGGTAGTGTAATTATACAAAAATAATGTGGATGAAAGAAGCTTCACAAATCCAACCCTCAGAAAAAGTTCAGGTAATCAACGCCTGTGGAGAGAGGAAGAATGAGTGTCCTCCGATGTCCCTGATGGGTTATCCGCTCTCCAGAGGTCAGCCTTAGACACATGTACATACGAGTAACACTAAATGAACTCAGTACATTTTTTATGTGTATATGTCTGCATGTTATGTACATAAACATGTATACAAACACTTAAAATTCAAGAAGATGAGGTCAAAATTTGAGAAAGAGCAAGGTGGACACAGGAACAGTTGGAGGAGAAAGGAAAATACTATAAATTTTTCAGACACTTAACTACCAATCAGGCAGCATACACCTGATATGTAGCCCCCAACACATATACAGCAGAGGACTGTTGGGTCTGGTTTCAGTCAGAGAAGATGCACCTAACCCTCAAGAGACTGGAAGCCCCAGGAAGTTTGGAGGTCTGGTAGGGTGAGGGGGTAGGGGAGCGGGGAAATCCTCATGGAATCAGGGGTGTGGGGAGGAGGTATGAGATGGGGAACAGTCAGAGGGTAGACCAGAAGGGAGATAAAATCTGGAGAGTAAGAAAAAAATATTAAACAAAATTAAAAAAAAATATGTAGTCCTCAAGTATAAAATTCTCAAAAAATACAAAAATTAATAAGTGTAAATATTTGAAAAAATAAAAATTATTTACAGATAACATAATTATAACTGTAACCTCAAAGGCTTAATTAGGAGCTTATATATACTGAAAATATAAATTGCTCAAATGAATGGATAAAAAAACCCAAATTAATAGCTTTTGTAAAATCTAGCAAAACCTAAAGATACCTTTTTACCCATTGAATTAAACTTTATTCTTATTATATAACTTCTCCTAAATACTTGAATCAATTTTGGGATAATTTAGATTGCTGCAGTGCACTTAGAGTCTTGTGAAATCACAAAAGTGTCTTAATGTAATTTTCATGTACTTCAATTATTATATATTATTTGGGAGTTAAAAAGCATGGTTGTATGTTTATATTTAGCCTAATCCAAAGAGAAACAAACCATAAAACAAACACATGTGAGGAATATATTCAGTATCAAAAATATAATTGGCTTCAAATAAAATGTAAGCGTCAAGGTAGGGTTTAATCATCACAAAAACATCAGTCATTGTAAAAGTATTGCATAATTTAATGTAATTCCACTCAGCATTTCGATGGATTTCTTTTGGAATAAGTAAAAATTATTTTAAATGATTTATATAGTAGCTTGACTGTTCAAGGACAGCCAAAATTTCTTGAATATAAAAAGAAAGATGAGCATGTCTTAATAAAAATATAAATATATGCAAAGTTATTATATCAAGACTTGTAAGAATACAAATAAGTACACTACCAGACATTATTGTATTCTAAATTTTTTGAAGTACATATGTGAAAAAGAAAAGCAACTCCTGAATACAAGTCAGGAAGGAGGGTTAGTGTTAATGTTGTTTTAAAAGATTGTGTTTTCCTCTTACCCAGCTAGCTCTTAAATAATAGACTGGCCTATTATATTCATTTATCAAGCTTTAAGGGGGCAACAACCGAGCAGTATTACTCTATTTTAAACCTTTTAAGGTAACCTGGCTACCTGCCAGCCAAAATTCCAGCGATACTTGCATTTTAGTATTCATCTGGTTCTTTGTGATTCAGGTGTTCTCGAATAAAGTCTTGTGGACTCTTCTCTGGATGGAGAATCCCCTCTTCTCTCTGGCTAGGAGAAAGTCCAGCCCTACTATCTTCCATGCTCAGACATTGTCTGATCAGATAACTTTATTGACCAATCAGGGAATAATTGGGATGTTTATACAACATTGAGACAGGAGATTCTCAGAATAAGGATTGCAGCAAGATATGGGGGCATAAAAGTCAGCATTTGAATAATATAAATATAATCTTTACACAGGGCACAATAACATTATGCCTAGAGGTTAAAGGGAGAGGGAGGGAAAATAGAGGGAGAAAAAGGCAAAGAAAACGCAAAGTTAGTTTATGAATGTATTTTGTGATAGAGAATAGAAGGAAAAAAGAATTAGCAGATGGATTCCTTGGGGAGAATGCAGCATAATGAGGCCTGATTATTAACTTTTGAAAACATTATTCATTGTGTCCTTTCTTCTGTTTCAACTAATCTCAGGAGAAGAAATAGAAGCTTTACAAAAACTGGCAAAATTAGTCTTGATGTATTTTATTTTAAAAACATTTATTTTTCTGCTTTTAAAAAATTCTATATGTATATGTATATATATATATATCATCAGATATATCTGATCTGCCATATATTTTTTTTCATCAAAATCTACTTATTTCTACTTAGCTACTTGGTTATATATTAGTGAACAATTGTCTCTGCCCTCATGGATCTTCTGCTTTAGTGAGGGGTGTCAGAACATACAAAATTAAACATTTCTTGGCGCATATCTTATGCTGGACAATTGGCTTCTAAATCTAGGTCAATTGAATATTGAATTAGAGGAAAGGTATATAAATCCTGAAGGAGAAAATAAAAGGACATGCGATCTCAACTAAACCACGTAGTACACCAGCTTCAGAGTGTGTTTAGTTGATTACAAGCAATAAAAGCAGGTTTTGCTCTGGGTAGTAGAGAACATGAGGTGATCCAGCTTTTATTCAGATAGCTTTATCACTACAAAGACATTTACATTTCTGTCATCAAGCTCTGCAGATCCCTGAAGAAAGAGTTCCATGGGGGTAACTGTAAGGTGAGTAGAGTCAGAGTCCATCCTAGAAGCCAAACCTGTTCTTTAAGGTTGGCCACCTCAACTCAAAGGAAGGGAGAAAGCTGTTGAATGACTTGACACTTGAGTTCAGAAATGAAGGCAACTAAGAAATGAGCTTCATGCCTTCACTGTTGTTTGTGCTGACTTCAAATTCCAGGATCTCCTGAAAAGGAGAGGAGATGATGGACTGCACTATTTTCCTATAAGAACAGGACAGAAATAGACTCCTAGGACTCATAGAAGTTGAAGAGTTGATGGTAATCCACAAGAAAGATTTTCAACTTGAGAGAGAGAGAGAGAGAGAGAGAGAGAGAGAGCGAGGGAGGGAGGGAGGGAGGGAGGGAGGGAGGGAGGGAGGGAGGAAGAGAATTGGGGAGGAGAGGAAAGTAAAGAAAGAGCTTTCAAAACAAGAAGGCAGATGTGTTTCCTCACTGAAGTCTCTGTAGGCCGCCATAGCTTACAGCCTCCTGGCTTCTAATTTTCGGTCGTGAACTAATGGTGTAATTCGAAGTTTTACTCATTGCGTTTAGTTTGGGGGGTATGGGGCCCTAAATGATAATGAGAAGTTCGTTTTCTTGGTGGGTTTGCTTTTGATTTGAAATTGTGCATTTATTTAGAACTTCTGCAAACTCTTGATTGATTCTGTAACTTAATGGTAACTACACAGGTGTAACTGTTCCTTGAAATAACGCAAAAACATTAATGACTATCAAATTACTCAGTAAAAAGCCAAGACATAGTGGGACTCATAAAGCCTTAGCCACTAAAATCGACGTGTCAATTAAATTGCTCAGCCATTTGTGAACAAAGTCACCAGGCAAAAATAGATATTGAGAAACCTATTTAATCTTCCAAACAATGAAAGAAGATTAAGGCATCCAAGATAACTGGAACCAATATTCCATAAATAGTAAAAACTGGCAACTATTCTGTCTCACTTAGACTTGTGACTTCAGAAGTTGGGGCTCCTCAGTGGGGGAAAAACAGCCTCAGTAAATGTTCAAGTATTTCCTTGAGATAAAAATATACCTGTTAATGGTAAAATTTAAATCAGCGGCGCCCAATCTGGCTTGTTGTTTTGGGGACACCATGTTCCCAACTAGATGAGACCTAAAGCCAAGAGTGGCAGTGTGCTCCCCTCGCTGCTCACCTCTGACCTCAGGGGCTCATGCTGGCCAAAAGCACTGGCCCTGGCACCCACGATATGCCAGCATGGGAGATGGCTCTGCCAATCTACCATGCTGTCTCCACAACATTAGGCTGAGCTCAGACCATCCCACCATCCATGTGGTACCTGGGAGAAATGAGAATCTAATGCTTAAAGATTATCTAATAGCTTTATATATTTGGTAGTGCTCAATTAACAAGATGCCCACACAATTAGACGTGTTTCCCAATATCTAACCTTAAATATAAATCGTTACCTAAGACCATCATGGACCCACACGTGGTTCTCCATTGCTCCTACATCTCTCTGCTCCTGCTCCTAGTTCCTCCTCTTCCTCTCTTTCTGACTCCATACTCTGCCTACCTCTCATACAGCCTGATTGCCGATCATTATACAAAGTAGCAGGAGAAATATTCTGCTACATCTAATACTAAAGATGCTAGGAAGAACTTGTTTACATTTCATTTTATATTATTCATGAGGCATTTCAAAGAAATGGCTTTGAGATTCTCTCTCTCTCTCTCCATCTCATTCTCTCGCTCTCGCTCTCCCTCTCGCTCTCGCTCTCTCTCTACCCCTCTCTCAGTGTGTTTGTGTGTGTGTGTGTGTGTGTGTGTGTGTGTGTGCGCCTGTGTTTCTTTTGCTAGAATTTTTTGTTTTTATTGAAAACCTTTTTTTTCTCACATAATCTATTTTGATCATGACTTCACCTCCATTTCACTAATCCTTCTTTTTGAAGATTCCTACCACCTTCCTACTCCACCCAATACCACTCCTTCTTTCTTTCTCTTTACAAAACAAACAAGTAATTTTTTAAAAGAATAAAAAAAATAAAAAATCAAGACAGAAAAGGCACAAGAAACACACACAGAAAGATACGTACACAAAGACAAAACTCATCAAAACACAGAATCAGAAATCATAATATACAAGTAAAAACTCTTTTTAAATGCCCCTCAAAGCAACAAGAGACAGAAAATATCTCAAAATAATATTTTTGGTGGCCATCTACCACCACAAATGGGCCTAACCTCAAGTGCAGTTTCTATACCCAGTGAGACTCCAATGTTAAAAGCTAAATTTTCCTTCATAGAGGAAAATACTCCTGGAGACAGCTTCTGGATTTGAGATGGGAGCTCTTGTCCACTTTATCATCTTGGTTCTGGGAATCTGTCTGCCTTAGGCTTGTGCATGCTGCTACAGTTTCTGTGGTCCATATGTGTGTTAGTCCTCCTGTGTTTTGAAGACACTATTACATTCAGATTATATGGAGCAATAAGAACACTGTCAGCTTTTAGGTAGGCAAATCATTGCATTTCTAAAGTTTTAAAAATAAAATATAGTGTCAAGGGCATTTTTCATGCATATACGTGGATGTTATAATACTGTTTGGGGATCTATGAACAAAATTGACTCACAAAAGTCTTATAATGCTCCATTATTATGCCAAATTAAATAAATATCATCACAAAACATAAAGAACTTAATATTTTATATCTTATCATTGAGTCTTACTTTATATTTACTTGAAACCCCATTAAATATTTATGATACACATCATCTCTGGGATATTTCCAAAGCTGATTGGCTTTTAACTTTTTAGTGTTACTTCCTTCATACATAAGCCTCCATAAAATAATGCCTTTGTTGTCAAATTTTAGTAATTTCTAAGATCTAAAGTAATAAATTAGAAGGGTTTTCACTGAGAAGTTTTAAAAAATGAATTTTAGTTAGAATGTACTTTCTATGATATTCCCTCTCTGATAGGATTGTGTCCTTCTCCAGTGAACAGGACAGGAATGGCACAACCTCCATAATTGTGGAATGTCTGTGCCCATTCACTAAAGATAAGTTTACTACTCTTGCCATACTTCTTGCTACACACACATAACTAGATTTTGGACACTGTCTGCCCACAAACTCTCCAAAAAGGCCAATTATATTACAAATTTTCAATAAGATACTGTACATATTTATCAACTAGATTTTGCACCTTTGTTCCATTATTGGCAGCATCCTGATGTGATCAATACTGAAGCGGAAGTATAACACAAAGTAATATGTTTAATCATTTCTGAAGACTT
This sequence comes from Grammomys surdaster, assembly GCF_004785775.1. Taxonomy (NCBI): domain Eukaryota; kingdom Metazoa; phylum Chordata; class Mammalia; order Rodentia; family Muridae; genus Grammomys; species Grammomys surdaster. The sequence goes on from NW_021604719.1 coordinate 3,231,701, forward strand.
TTTATATGTGAGTTCCAGATTGAAAATAAATTTTAGATCCACTTTCAATTTAGGTATCAAATGACTAACTAAAAGAATGACCTTGCCTAACATTTTTCAGTAGTCTGAACTTACTCAGAACATGCACACATAGACCCTTCTGTGACAGACCACTGTTCTGTTCATTTGCTTGCATACAGCTTTTATCTTATTTCCTTTAGAAAATATGCTGATGATGTCTACAGTCCTACAGCAGTGTATGTGTGTATGTGGGTGAATTTGTATGTATCTCTCTGTGTGTGTATGTGTGTATTTCTCTCTCTCTCTCTCTCTCTCTCTCTCTCTCTCTCTCTCTCTCTCT
>NW_021604719.1:3232050-3246651 GCF_004785775.1 Grammomys surdaster
TCTCTCAGTGTGTGTGTGTGCGTGTAAAGTGACTTGATCTGTGTGGAGAAGTTGCAAGTCTTAGTTAAAGTTTCTATTGCTGTGAGGAAACACCATGGCCACAGCAACTCTTATAAAGAAAAACATTTAATCAGTGCTAGCTTATAGTTTCAGAGGTTCAGCCCATTTTCATCTTCATGGAGAGAATACATTCAGGAAGACATGATGTATGGAACTGAGAGTTCTACATCTTTATACACAGGCAGCAGAATGAGACTGTGTACGATACTGGGTGTCACTTGAGCATATGAGAATTCAATGCCTACCTCCACAGTGAAACACTTCCTCCAACAAGGCCACACTTACTCCAACAAAGCCACACCTCGTAACAGTGCTACTCCCTGTGATCAAGCATTCAAACTCATGAATCTAGGAGGACCATTCCTATTCAAGCCACCACCTTCCACTCCCTGGCTCCCATAGGCTTGTAGTCAAAACATAATGCAGAAATGCATTCAGTTCAAAGTCAAAGGCTCCCAGAGCCTATATCAGTCTCAACATTGTTTAAAAGTTCAAAGTTCAAAGTCTCTTCAGAGATTCATGCAATCTCTTAAACTGTAATCCCTTGAAAAAATCAAAAACAAAAAGCAGATCACTTCTAACAAGGTAGAGAAGGAAGCATAGTGAAGAGGTCCTGGAACAAAGCAAGACTTAAAACCAGCTGGGAAAACTCTGAACTGAACCTCCATGTCTAATGTCAAAGTGTTCTTCAGATCTCCAACTCCTTTCAGCTTTGTTGACTGCAACATGCATCTTTCTCTTGGGCTGGTTCCACTCCCCTTTAGCAGCCTTCCTCGGGAGCATCCCAAGGCTCTGGAATCTTCAACATTTTCAGGTTTCCAAGATAATCTAGGCTTTACCTTTAGAGCTTCACACACTGGCCTTCCTGTGCCTCCATGCAGGAATACCCCCAACACAGTCCTCAGGGGCTTTTGTTAATCTGAACGGGAGCTTCCATAACTTCTTTCTTCTACCCTTGACTCTAAAGCCAGAATCACATGACCAAAGATGCCAAGTTCTGCTGCTTGCTGGAACTGAAACATTGCCCCTTCATTCAATTACATCATTTTTAGATTTCTGTTTCCAATATTTTTTCCTAAGCTTGGCTGCTCTGTAGAACAGGCTGTCCTTGAATTTAGAGATATCCCAGCCTATGCCTTCTGAGTGCTGGGCTTAAAGCACCACCACGCCTGGCTCTGAGTTTTTCCTTAATACCTTTTCAGAAGCTGAAAGCTTATCTGGGTAGGGTCTTAGCCTGAAGTCATCAATCCCTTTATTGATTTAGCATAGGGCTCTTCTTTAATCTGTTTATCTCCTTGAACATAAATTGTAGCTCCATTTTACTTTCTGGTGTCCCCTTTCTCCTGGTCTGGATGTTTTATAGTTTTACTTTCTCAGGTTGTTCCTTTTCATTAAGAGTCTTCACAAGAGTGAACACTAATAACCACATGACAGAGTCTGAACTAGGCTGTTTTGAGATTTTCTTTTTCAATACAATTAATCCAAAACTCCTTACTTTAAACTCAGCATACTTTTTCAACAAAGGCAAAAAGCAGCCACATTTTTAGCCAAAATATTATAAGTACAGTCCCTAGGCCACATACTAAAATTCTTCTCCTCTGAAACCCCTTGAGCCAGGCCCCTACAATTCAAATCATCCTCAGCACCCTGCCTTCCATATTCTTACTAGTATGGCACATTATGACCTGCTAAGGTTTTGTGTTTCAACTTGATACAAGCTAGAGACTTCAGAGTGAAAGAAGCCTCAGTTGAGAAAATGACTCCATGAGGTCCAACATTTTCTCAACTAGTGATGGGGAGGGCTCAACATCATTGTGGGTGGTGCCATCCCGGGCAGGTGGTCCTGGGTTCTACAAGAAAGCAGGCTGAGCAAGCCATTGGGAGCAAGCCAGCGAGCAGCACCCCTCCATGGCTTCTGCATTAACTTCTGCCTCTAGCATTCTCCCTTATGTGAGTTCCTGTCCTAACTTCCTTAACTACTGAGCAGCAATATGGATGTGTAAGCCAAATAAACCCTTTCCTCCCCAAGTTCTGTTCTGGTCATGATGTCTTGTCGCAGTGATAGAAATCCTAACTAAGACAGTGCAGTTGTGAAACAAACTCATTTCATAAGGAATTGATCAGATATGCATTAAATGCTTTAGGTTTGGGTTAAAAATTGAGCAAAGGAAGGTGCTATATTTCTCATATAAGTCAGTCTCTACTTTAATCAAGATGAAATTATAAATAAAAAGAAAAGGCAATACAATCTGTTTTTACTTTGTGCACTACTACAGTGCAATAACAATGACCATGGAAACTTAAAAAATCAAGAAAAACATTATTTTCAAACATTTTTAGTTCCTTAAAAAATTCATACAATGTATTACGATAATCTTCCCCCATCTCCTCCCAGATCTATTCCTCTCTTGTTTGTTTTGTGCCTCTTTTTTACAAGGACCTTCTTGAAGGAGATGATGTAATATAAATATCTCACTTGTGGCTGAGGACTATATAGTTTCTTATTCTATGTACCTGGATGAGTTGTTGAGTCTCTGTGTTAATCAATGTCTACTGCAAAATGAGCTTCGCTAATGACGATTGAGAGATGCACTAATCTGTGGATATAAAAAGTCATCAGGAGTCAGTTTAACATTTTGTTCATTTAGCAGATCAACAATAGCATATTCTCTCTTAGTACCTAGGGCCTGTCTATCTCAGATGTTTTCCCCTGATAGGAGTGCCAGGTATGGGTTTCTGCAGCGCGCAGCCTCGCCGATAAGGAGAACGCCACACTCAGGATTCTTCTGACAGCAATTTATTGTACAGCTCTCTAGATAGCAGTGAAGTGAAGGACGCCAAGCCCGAAAAACCTGTGGCTTATATAGAGCCCTAGGAGACGTGCCACACACTCATTGGCTCTCACGACATCGCCAATTAGCATACTGGTTTTTGCGCCTTGCACAGGCGCACATTCAAGCAAGGCTCTCAAGAAGAACCAGGAAGCAGAAAACCGGCACCATGTTGCAATGGCGAACGCGGCTCCTAACAGGTTTCATCTTATAAAGTGGTCCTTAAATCCAGTCAAAATGTGGTTGATTGCTCCAATGACATTCATAACACTATTGCATCAGTGAGCATGTCTTTCCAGGCTGGTCATTATTATAGCTTTTAGAGTTCATAGCTTGGTAAGATTGATAAGTACTTTTCTCCTCTGGTACCATGCATAGAAACTTATAGCATTATGAAAAGTAGGATGAAACTTCCAAGTCAGTACCAGCTTCAGTGTTCCATGTTCAATGTGTAGTATCTTTAACAGATAGACTCTTAACACTAATTTCTGGAGGATAACAAAAAACTGGCAATATGCTGTAATGTTTGGGGGTTACCTCACTGGTCAACAACTACAGTATTGGACTTCTAGCACTGGGATTTCTGTTTGTTAGTCTCCCATATGGGAGAGAGAGACAAAGACAGAGAGAGACAGAGAGTTTATATGTACATATAAATCTTCACACCTATTCACATATATACCATGTGCTCACACACTTATATACATATACACATATGCACATATACACATATACCCCTATATACCTATATACCTATGTACATGTATACACATATGTACATACATACCTATACACCTATACATATAAACATACACACATATATACCCATAAACATACATATACATATATACACATACACCTATATGTCTGTATACATATATACACATGTACACATATTCATATGTATTAATATACATATATATACATATATACATGAAGACCTCTGCAGAAGGGAGACCCTCACTCAAGTCTCAGAAAGTCGCGACCACCCAGTAATCTGCTCGAGACACCGTGTACTGGAGCAATAGCGAGGTTTATTAGGGTGTGTGACAGCTAGCTGCCGGTCAATTCGTATGCCCACGCAGGAGCTGAATTGACCCCAACAGCCAGTTTGAGAGGGGTTTTTAAAGGGGAAAAACCACAAACCAAGGAATGGGGAGGGGGATGAGGGGTTGTTAAGGTGGCATAACATAAAAATAGCAGTACATTCCAAAGGAACCCAACCTACCTGAGTCAGGGTCATGTGAAAACTTTCTGTATGCTTATCTTTCTCAAGAATGTGGTCCTGCCCTGTTACTTTGGCCTTGCCCTGTCACTGCGGTTCTCAGCTTGGCTAATTTGCATTCTAGCCAATTCTTGTAACTAGCCTGTCCACATTCTTGACTTGTTTCATGGCTCGGTTTCTCCATGTCTTTATAAAGAAAGCCTAGAGAATATTTTATATGTCTAAAAAGAATTCTATATACCCAGTATCTATAATTTTTCACTCTACATACTTACATATATATTATACATGTGGATATACACATATAACATATATGTGTATATTTTAGGAAGTAAGAAAATTATACTTTTCTGAGAATACAATTTCTAATGAACTTTAATAACTTCACTAAAGTTCATTTGTCTTATAATTAAATATAAAACTATAAAAATAATAACTAGTAAAATATTTATTCAGTATTCTATAATTTGAAATATTATGAACATTTAGAACCTGTGATTTTTTATTTCTACGACATGTATTAGAATAGTCTGATACAGACTATATAACATATGACATATGCTGCTCTTGTCATCATATGCTTTAATATATGAAGCAAGCATCATTTCAATGCCTCCACAGGGCCACTCTGATCTCTGAGCATGGATCATCTTCTGTGCTACTCTTTGCTCTTCTAGTATCATAAAACTGCTCTGACAGCTCCTTCAATGCAATGTTTACTACCATCACTCTGGAAACTCAATCCTTCATCTGGAAATTCACCTTCACTAAGTTCTTCTGGATGTAAATCAGAGTCTCTGGGACACTGATATGGCCATTATCCTCCAGTCGGCTGTTTCTTGTCTAACTCCATTTATTTCCCATTCACATTGGTTTCCAGCATTACCATTTTCCATTGCCTGATTGTAACTTTATCTAAGTTGATCATTTCCCACTATAAATGATTACTCTTGTGAAATGTCATATGAGCTTATTTCTGAAGACAAAAAGGCAACATAGTTCTATACTTTGTTATCTGTCAGTGAACTGAGTGACAGCTGTATGGTCACCACTCAAGGACAGACTTTGAAAGAGGAAATGGCTATGTGAACTGAAGATCTTGCAGTAGAATTTGAACTTTACCATTTTTCAATAAACCTATCTTGCTAACTAAAATTTTAACTCTGTTTCTGATCCTTCTAGTATCTGTCATAATTGTTATAACTGAATGTACATATTACTGAACTGTGCAAAGAGAATAATACTTTTATTTTGCCAGAATGATTATAAAATAATTTTGTATTGAGAATGACATAATGAATAAGAACAATAGCAAGGGGACCCCTGGCTGAACACACCAGATCCGCATAGAAAAAAATATGTGTGCAGCACACTGACCACCTATGTCTAAATAATAGAAAGGCTTCCGGAGTTTACTCTTTTATGGATGCATATTGGTGTTTGTCTCAGCATAAGTACCACCAAAAGGAATCAAAGATGAGACAAAAATACCTCACATGCTGCAAATACTACCCAAGAGAGCAGTGTTTGCGTGCATTCTAAAATGCTTCCTGAGAACATCACATTGGAGAAGGCATAACTGAAACAGCCTCTGTAGCTTCTCACACTCAGAGTCATCCTCTTGTCTCAGCCTTCAGCGTGATGATGAGATTACAAGGGTGAGCCACCATATTCAACTAAGAACACGCTCAACTAGTGTGTGTGAATATCATGTAAAGATGAGTCTGGGACTAAGGGAAATCACATAAAAGTCCAGTGTGCTAGCACAGATAATGTAGAGACACATACCTGTGCCTTGCTGGCAAACCAAGCCAACCTTCTTGGCAATCTCCAAGCCTGTAAGAGACTGACGGTGTCAATAAAAACTAAAGTGTGCAATGGCTGAAGAAAGACATCCAACTTTGACTTTTGACCTTCATCAAACACGAACACATGTGTGTGTGTGCGTGTGCATATGTGTGTGTGTGTAAACAGGATGTTTAAAATGGGACCCGGGGATAACACAGAAAATTACTTTCCTGAACTGCAGCCCCAATTTGTGGCTTTGGTGGGGTGGTGTAAGAAATGCAATTACTTGATTTCTTCCTTTAGAAATGATAAAGTGGCATAGTCAGGAATTGAAATACCATGCTGAAAGCATCTTGCGTGATGTCTTTGGAAAGCTTTTAAGAGTGTTTCTACTCCTTGGTGAGATTTTGTTTTTCAAGAGCAAGAGAATTTAAGTGGTCCAAATAGGCCTTAAGGAAAGTCTAGTCCGAAAGCAATGTGCTACTCACAATATGAGAGTTTAGTTTAAAGGTGTATAGGTCCTGTCTGCTTCTGCTGCAGCTGTTCTCGGGACTGTTGATACTCCTCAGTGTGGCAGTATATCTTTATGAGTTGCTCATAAAGTATAATTAGGATGGATTTTATCTGGTTTGGAGAAGAGAGATGGACAATTTTCTGTGATGTCTCTTACCATTTAATGTTGTCAGAAAAGGCTTTATACAACTGTGGTACCCTTTTAATAATTCCAAAGTCTGTTTCCTGAAACTTTTCCACTCCTAAAAACTTTGATAAATTTCCATCTTGGGTAGATATCTTCCCTTTGATAAAGAATAGATACTGGTTAGGTTGGCTCTGGCATGCTGTTGTCAGCCAAAACAAGAAAGATAAGCAACATGGGAGCACCTCTCCTACCTTTCTCAGGCAGCAGGAGCTCAGTGTCTGGTAATGTGAAGAGATGAGGCCAGCCTATTTCCTTTGGGTAGTGTCAGCTGACTGAGTAGGAGGATGCTATGGAAAGGGCCAATGTACTAGTATTCAAGAGGAAACACAATGCTGGTGCCAGCTGCCAGGGTGGCTTAGTTCTGTCCTTTTTTGAAGATCATTCCCAGTAAGCCTTCCATCAGGGAATTTCATTGCCCCAGTATATAATGGCAATAATTCATCTTCAGACTGGAAAATTCCAGCTAACACATGCACTCAGGCAGATTCCCTGTAGCAGTATAGTTTTGGATTGCCACCTCACTCTCCACCCTGGCTAATCCCAGGATAACCCTTGGTTCTCTATTCCATAGTGAGACTATATGGTCTGTGCCCTATGTGGATACAAGGCAGGGCCTAGCCGAATTTCTGTGCTATTTGATCCTCACCTTTGTGGTTCCAATAACTATAAAAACCTGACCTTCTTCCTCACTTGATTTTGGTAGTTCTTCTGGCCACACAGTGACAATTTCATACATTGAAAGCATAGTATTTGGCATTTACAGTAGGAAGCCCAGTAGGATGGAAGCGTGTGATCCATGGTGTAGATTTGCCTACAAAAATGGCAAAATATACCTACTTTGAAAGTAAGTGTTGGAATAAAAAAGTAAAATGTGTTCATGACTATTTCCCAATCTCATCTGTTAAATTCAGTGTATCTAGTTTAATGTGGACGTCTTTGACCACTTATATTTGAGCTTTGTACAAGCACATAAATATGGATTGATTTTCATTCTTCTACATATAGACCTCTCGTTAGAACAGCATGATTTCTTGTAGATGCTTTCTTTTACCCACTATATGGTTTTGGCTTCCTTGTCAAAGATCAAAATCCATAGGCGAGTACATTTATTTCTGGGTTTTCAATTCTATTCCATGAATTTGCCAGTCTGCCTTTGTACCAATACCATGTGGTTTTTATCCCTATTGCTCTCTAATACAGCTTCAAAAGAGGGATGGTGATTTCCCCAGAAGTTCTTTTATTGTTGAGAATAGTTTTTGCTCTCCTTGGTTTTTCGTTTTTCCTTATGAAGTTGAGAATTGCTCTTTCTGTGTCTGTGAAGAATTGTGATAGGATTGCTTTGAATCTGTAGATTGCTTTTGGTAGGATGGCCATTTTTACTCTGCTAATCCTACCAATCCATGAGCATGGGAGATCTTTCTATCTTCTGGGATCTTCTTCAATTTCTTTCTTCAGAGACATGAAGTTCTTATCATACAGATCTTTAATTTACTTGGTTAGAGTTACACTGAGATATTTTATATTATTTGTGACTATTGTGAAGGTTATTGTTTTCCTATTTTCTTTCTCAGCCCATTTATCATTTGTATAAAGGAAGAGTACTGATTTGTTTGAGTTAGTTATATATCCAAACACTTTGCTGAAGTTGTTTATCAGCTATAGAAGTTATCTGGTAGAGTTTCTGTGGCCCCTTAGGTATACTGTCATATCTTCTGCAAATAGTGATCTCTTGACTCTTTCCATTCCAACTTGTATCCTCTTGATCTCCTTTTGTTGTCTTATTGCTCTATCTAGAACTTCTATACTGAATAGATAGAAAGAGAGTGGGCATCCCTATCTTGTCCCTAATTTTAGTGGAATTGCTTCATGTTTTTCTCCATTTAATTTAATATTGACTTTTGGTTTGCTGTATATTGCTTTTATTATGTTTAGGTATGGGCCTTAGATTTCTGATTTTTCCAAGACTTGTAACATGAAGGGGTGTTTGCTTTTTGTAAAGTTTTTTTTTCCAGCTTCTAATAAGATGATAAAGTGATTTTTTTCCTTTGAGTTTATTTATGTAGCAGATTATGTTGACAGATTTTTCTTATATTGAACCACCCTGAATCCCTACTTGATCATGGTGAATGATCATTTTGAAGTGTTCTTGGATTCGGTTTGCAAGAATTTTACTGAGTATTTTTGTGTAGATATTCATAAGTGAAATTGCTTTGAAGTTCTCTCTTTGTTAGATCTTTGTGTGTTTTAGGTATCAGAATAACTATAGCTTCATAGACTGAATTAGGTAGCATTCCCTCTGTTTCTACCTTATGGAATAATTTGAGGAGTATTGCTACTAGGTCTTCTTTGATGGTCTGATAGAAATCTTCACTAAAACCATCTGGTCCTGGGTTTTTTGGTTGGGAGATTTTTAATACCTTCTATTTCCTTAGGGGTTATGGGACTGCTTAGATAGTTTACCAGATCTTGACTTAATTGTCATATTGTGGTATATTTCTAGAAAATTATCCATTTTATCTACATTTTCCAGTTTGTTGAATATAGGCATTTGTAGTAGGATCTGATAATTTTTTTAATTTCCTCATTTTTTATTGTTTTGTCTCTCATTTCACTTCTGATTTTGTTAATTTGGATACTGTCTCTGTGCCCTCTGGTTAGACTGGCTAAGGGTTTATCTACCTTGTTGATTTTGTAAGAGAATCAGCTCTTGGTTTTGTTGAATCTTTGTAGAATTCTCTTGGTTTCTAAAAGGCTGATTTCTACCATGAGTTTGATTATTGCCTGCCATCTACTCCTCTTAGGTGTTCTTGATTCTTTTTGTTATAGAGTTTTCAGGTGTATTATTAAGTTGCTAGTGTAGAATTTCTCTAATTTCATCACAAGGGCACTAAGTGCTATAAATTTTCCTCTTAGAGCATCTTTCTTTGTGTCCCACATGTTTGGGTATGCTGTGTCTTCATATTCATTGAATTCCAAAAATTCTTTAATTTCTTTCTTTATTTCTTCCCTGACCAAGTTATCCTTGAGTAGAGACTTATTCAGTTTCCATGAGTATGTGGGCTTTCTGCTGTTTTGTTGTTATTGAAGTATAGCCTTGGTCCATTGTGATCTAATAGGATGCATGGGATTATTTCAATCTTTTTGTATTTGTTGAGGCTTGTTTTGTGATTGCTTATATGGTCAATTTTGGAGCTGGTAGCATGAAGTGCTAAGAAGATTCTTTTGGATTAGGGTGAAATGTTCTGTGTATATCTGTTAAATTCGTTTGGTTCATAACTTCTGTCAGTTCCACTATGTATCTGTTTAGTTTCTGTTTTAATGACCTGTCCATTGGTGAAAGGAGGGTATTGAAGTTTCCCACTATTATTGTGTGAAGTTCAATGTGTATTTTGAGCTTTAGCAAAGTATCTTTTAGGAATGTGGATGCCCTTCCATTTGGGCCATAGATGTTCAGAATTGAGAGTTCATCTTGGTTAATTTTTCCTCTGATGAGTATAAAGTGTCCTTCCCAATCTCTTTTGATAACTTTTGGCTGAAAGTCTATTATTGCATATTAGAATGGCTATTCCAGCTTGTTTCTTGGGATCACTTGCTTGGAAAACTTTCTTTCCAGCCTTTTACTCTGAGATAGTGTCTGTCTTTGTCACTGAGGTATCTTTTGTGTTTTCAGCAAAATGCTGGATTCTACATGCATATCCAATCTGTTAGCCTAAGCCTTTTTATTGGGGAGTTGAGTCCATTGATGTTGAGATATTAAACCCAGGTGATTGTTGGTTCCTTTTATTTTTGTTGTTAGATGTAATATTCTCTCTCTCTGTGTGTGTGTGTGTGTGTGTGTGTGTATGTGTGTGTGTATGCATGTGTGTGTGTGTGTGTGTTTCTCTTCTTTTGTTGTGAGATGATTAATTTCTTGTGCTTTCTTGGGTGTAGATAAGCTCTTTGTTTTGGAGTTTTTCTTCTAGAATTCTGTATAGGGATGAATTGGTAGAAAGATGTCATTTAAATTTGGTTTTGCCATGGAATATCTTGGTTTCTCCATCTACGATGATTGAGAGTTTTGCTGGGTATAGTAGCCTGGGCTGGCATTTGTGTTCTCCTAGGGTCTGCATCACATCTCTCCAGGATCTTCTGGCTTTTAGAATCTGTTGGGATGTCTGGTGTAATTCTGATAGATCTGCTTTTATATGTTACTTGGTTTTTTTTCCTCTTACTGCTTGTAATATTTTTCTTTGTTCTTTGCATTTACTGTTTTGATTATTATGTGACTGGAAGATTTTCTTTTCTGGTCTAATATATTTTGGTATTCTATAGGCTTCTTGTATGTTTATGGCCATCTTTTTCGTTAGGTTGGAGAAGTTTACTTCTATGGTTTTGTTGAAGATGTTTTCTGGCACTTTGAGCTGGGAGTCTTCACTCTCCTTTATTCTTATCATTCTTGAGTTTGATCTTTTCTTTGTGTCCTGAATTCCCTGGATGTTTTGGGTTAGGAGCTTTTTATGCTTTTTATTTTCTTTGACAGTTGTGTCAATATCTTCTACACCTGAAATTTTCTCTTCTAGCTCTTGTATTCTGTTTGTGATGCTTGCATTTGTAGTTCCTGTTCTCTTTCTTAGGTTTTTCATCTCTAGGGTTGCCTCCATTTTTATTTCTTTATTTTTTTTCTACTTCTTTTTTTAGGTATAGGACAGCTTTGTTCAATTCCTTCACTTGTTTGTGTTTTCCTCTATTTTTTTTTAAAAAAAGATTTGTTTATTTTATGTATAAGTACACTGTAGCTGTCTTCAGAAACACCGGAAGAGGACATCAGATCCCATTTCAGATGGTTGTGAGCCACCATGTGGTTACTGGGAATTGAACTCAGGATCTCTGGATGAGCAGTCAGTGCTCTTAACCTCTGAGCCATCTCTTCAGTCCTTTGGTGTATTTCTTTAAGGGATTTTTTTTGTTTCCTCTTTAATGGTTTCTAGCTATTTCCCTGTTTTCCTGTATTTCTTTAAGTTAGTTATTCATATCCTCCTTAAAGACCTCTACTATATTCATGAGATGGGATTTTAGATCAGCATCGTACTTTTCATGTGTGTTAGCATATCCAGGGCTTCCTGTGATGGGAGTACTGGGTTCTGATGGTGCTGTCTTGCATTGGGTTCTGTTAATTATTTTCTTATGTTTGCCTCTCATCATTTTGTTATCTCTGGTATGAACTGGCCTGGGTGTCTCTGTCTGGAGCCTGCTCCTTGGAGGTAAGTAGAGCTCTGTTACCTGACTTAAAGCAGGCTTCCTGGTAGGCAAGCCGTGCTATCTTTGGTTGGGGGAGTGGGGGGGCTCTTGTGTCCCTAGTTAGGGGAAGTATCCTGTGTCCCTGGTCTGTACAGTCCTCCTGTGTCCCTGGTTATAGTAGATCTCCTGAGAGACAGGCAGGCTGTGGGATGGGTGGGGTGGGGGAGCAGGCATGCCAATCAGCCCCTAGTGGAGGTACAGGCAGTGAAGGGATATGCAGGTCTCACAGAGGGGAGGAGTCCTGGGCTCCATGTGGCTCCCAGCTCAGGTGGCTATTTGAGCAGGAGTCTCATCTGTGTCCCTGGTTACTGTAGTTCTCCTGGAAGACCTGCAGGCTATGGGATGGGGAAGGGGGCAGACAGGCAGATCTGCCTAGGCAGAGGTGCAGACCAGAAGCTTTTAATTTATCCCAATAAGCTTTGAGAAAGCTAATGAGAAATCTTGCCACATGGGAAAAATTCTAATTCATATAAAATAAATTCTTGTGAAGTAGATGACAATCATACTTATAGGTCAAAGAACAATGAAAAGTGAAGAACAGATACGTAGTCAAGGTAGAATGTTAATGATTACATTGGTTTTGCAATAAATTTGGCTATATCTTATGAGCCAACTTAAAAAAAATGTATAATTTTTCTAGTCTTATTTGTTTACACCACCTTGTAGATTGCACTGTTCTCCGTGGGATGACATAGTATACAGTAAGCATTCAGGGGATAGTTCAGTCTGGAACCATCTGAAAAGGAGCATTTACTTAAGATGCTAAAACAGTAGGTGAAGCCTAAAACAATCACAGTAAAAACTGCAATGCAGGGTGACCCAGAGACAGGGTGCCACATGACTTTCAGACTTAAGTTGGTAAGGGTTTCTCAGAAGCACAGTTCTTTTTTGTTTTTGTTTTTTATTTATTTTATTCTTTATAGTTTCAGAGGATTCAGATAATGGTCACTTAATTACCCACACAGAAGCATGACATCATGGAAGTGGAAATATATGACAGAGGGTATTTACCTTTGTTGGACAGGAAGCAGAGAAAAGGAGGAGCCCTGGCAACATGTATCCCCAAGGACACACCCCCAGTGACTCACCGACTTTCTCTACAGGTACCACCCAGAAGCACAGTTCTATAGAAATAAAGCTCTGTATTAAATAAAAAACAAAGAAGGTGCAGACAATCAAAATTTAGGTAGTGAGACAGTCTGTTCCTATGGTTTCTAAGCAACGAGAGCCTTTTCTTATAAGAAGACATTATGCAATCTTTAATGGATATCATCTTTTGATGTAAAATATACTACTCTGAGGTAGTGTCTATCTTTGTCACTGAGGTGCATTTCCTATATGCAGCAACATGCTGGGTCCTGTGTACATATCCAGTCTGTTAGTCTATATCTTTTTATTGGAGAATTGTGTCCATTGATGTTAAGAGATATTAAGGAAATGTGATTGTTACTTCCTCTTATTTTTGTTATTAGAGATGAAATTGTTTGTGTGGCTATCTTCTTTTGGGTTTGCTGAAAGATTACTTTCTTGCTTTTTCTAGGGTGTACTTTCCCTCTTTGTATTGTAGTTTTCCATCTTTTATCCTTTGTAGGGCTGGATTTGTGGAAAAATATTGTGTAAATTTTATTTTGTCATGGAATATTTTGGTTTCTCCATCTATGTTAATTGAGAGTTTTGCTCTGTATAGTAGCCCGAGAATGTAGACTTTTAAACCTACTTTTAATAAGGGGTTTCAAACACTTTGACTCCTTTTCTAGCCCATCTTCCAAAGGTAGGGGAGAAAAAATAATAAATAGGAAAGGGGGATATAAACATGTTTAGAGGTAGTCCTTTGGGACATTTCCAATGTCTGTTGTCAGGATACTAGCAGTTCAGTTCAGTAGCATTAGGATACTAAACACAAATCACCAGTGGTGACAAGATCTAGCATAAACCACTAGATCTCTGCCAAATCAACACAAGTCAGCAGGAGAAACCAGGACTATCCAGGGATGTTCAGAGACATTCTCTGCCATGCCTGTCAATGATGCTAAGATCAACAAAGACATGGAACCAATGAACTGTTTCAAAACTAACTATGCAAGTATACCATCACTGCCCCTTGAGTCCTATTTATACATGCTCCAAACATCATATGTCTTCCCATGGGTCTTGCCTCAGCAAAACAGTATGATAGTCTGAACTGGTAAAACACCACATGAGTCTACATCACCTGTCAGATCTGGAAATTTCCACTTCAGTATTATTCTGGGAAAATGATGAGAAAAAGTTCTTATGTGTTCAGTGTATTTTAACTGGGGTTTTGATGTGTGCATGTAGAACTTCTAACCCATGGCTATTCAGGTAACTCCCCCCCCCGAGGGCAGAGTTTATTTATTTATTCATATTTTTCTTTGACAAAGGGCCTTATTATGTACCCTTGGGTGTCTGGAACTTGATGTGTAGACTAGGATGGTCTTTGTTTTGTTTTGTTTTGCTTTTAGTAACTTTTTTTTGAATGTTACTCAAAAGCTTTATAAGTTTGGTAATGCTCAGTAACAAGATGCCCATACAATCACAAGTATAACCCAATACCCAACCTAGATATACCAACTATCTTTGACTGGCGGAGACAGGCGAACATTGCCTCCATGCCCCCTCCCCCCTGCCCTGCGTCCTTCTCTCTCTCTCTGTCTGCCTCTCTCTCTCTCTCTCTCTCTCTCTCTCTCTCTCTCTCTTTC
>NW_021604719.1:3246751-3249111 GCF_004785775.1 Grammomys surdaster
TTCTCTCTCTCTCTGTCTGCCTCTCTCTCTCTCTCTCTCTCTCTCTCTCTCTCTCTCTCTCTGTTTCTCATCTCATCTCCTAGCTCCTCCTCCTCTCCTTACTTATCCTCTTCCTCTCCTTACTCCTCCCACCTTAGCTCCTCCTACATATCACCCTTCCTGTTAAAAAAAAAACCTCTTCTCTCAAAATACAATTAGGGCATAACTACAACAATTTGTATCAGTAAAGTACAAGATAGACCTAATACCTAGTCCATCATTTTGTTGACTAACCAGAACCTCTGTTATCTCTCCTAACTAAAAGATTTAGTTCTTAACCTGGCTTTTTTTTTTCATTTAATATTTTTATTTATTTAGTTTTATGTATTGGGTTGTTTTGCTTATATCTGTCTTTACATTATGTTCATCCTTGTCCTTATAGAAGCCAGAGATTTCCTGGGACCATAGTTACAGACAGTTGTGTACAGCCATGTGGGTGCCAGAGGTTGAACTTGGGCACTCTGGAAGAGTAGTCCTTGCTCATAACCTCTGAACTCTCCATTTAGCCCAATGCCTTTATTCAGCATTAGAGGCAGGTCAAATTAAAATAAAGAGGCCACCATTTTGGCTCCACAGTGCCAAATAAAAGCATTGGGCGAGCCATGGTAAAACACTTCTACTAGTCCAAGCCAGTAATGAAAGATAAGGACATGCTTCGGAGTCACAATATTCTAGACCTTAAAGGATAATTTAGAATTTCAACCTTGAGTATTAAGAGTGAGGGAAAGTGGGGAGACCTAATTTATAAGCCCAAGGAAGAATAAAAAAGAAATACTGCCACATAGAGCCAGAAAATACCATCAAGAAGGTTTAGTAAAACCTCAGAGTTTCATAATATAGAATCCATAAATTTCAAATATACAGAGAAAGCATTTCATCATGCTAAGTACTGGGAAGATCTCAAGAAGCATTGACAGGGACAAGAAATAAATGGTAACACAGAGTTTACAATGATTTGAGATTTATCTGGAAAAAATATTTAAAAGCCATCATAAATCTCTTTCAGTAAGCCACTAGGAACACATCTGAAACAGCCAAGGGTGGTGGAATATACCTATATTTCCAGCATTAGTGGTTGAGAGGCAGGAGAAACCTAAATATAAGAGCAGCTTGGGTTAAACAGAAATACTATGTCTTAACAAACAAGCAAAAATCACACATTTAAAGTAATATAAAAGATAAAGTCTCACTATAATGATATAAAAACAAGCCAATAAATGGGATTTTTTTTAAATCAAAAACATAACAATTTTAATTTTGAAGCTCAGTAAGTAAGGGAAAGAGAGGTTGCTCAGAAGGTAAAGTCCTTTGGTGTTGAACATAATGCCTTGAATTCCAAACATGGGACCCCTGTATAGGAAAGACTTGACTTCACAAAGCTTTCCTATGACCATTACATATATACCATGCCAGGTGTGGTAGTTTGTACAGGTATGATCCCCATAGACTCATGTGTTTGAATGATTTGCAATATTAAGGTTTGGCCTTATTGAAGTAGATGTGGCCTTATTGGAGGATATGTGTCACTGCAGAGGCAGCCTTTGAGGTCTTATATATGTGCTCAAGTCTGGGTATTGTTTCTCCTCTTCAGATCAAGATGTAGAACTCTCAGGTCCTATAGCACCATGCCTGCCTGCATGCTTTCATGCTTCCCACCACAATGATAATGGATGAAACCTCTAAAACTGTAGGCCATCCCAATGAAATATTGTCCTTTATAAAAATTGACATGATCATGATGTCTCTTCACAGCAATAAAATCCTAAAATAAGACGGGAGTTACTATCAAGAGTGGGGTACTAGTGTGATAGTCCTAATTAAGCTTTTGTTGGGATGAATGGATATTTGTACATTGGAAGAATTTGGTTGCTTTTTGCCTGTGTCTCAAGTGTCTCCCTGAGCATAAAGAGATTTTAGATTATTTGTATTGACAAAGGAAATCTTTTTTTTTAAGAAAGAATTCCTTTAATTTGCCAGTTGGAAAATCAATTATAAAACTAGATATTACTCAGAAGTGTTTTTCAGCACAGCCTTCTAATTACAGAAATCACTCACAGGTTTCTCATTCTCCCTGTGGATGAGGCTTTTCTCCTTTAACTCTTGGGCTGTTCCTAAGGGAAGAGAGTAGATATTGCCATCTTTCCTTCCCACCTCCTGTCTTTTATGACCAGATTAAGAGGTTTGTCTATTAGACACTCCTTGGACATGACACTGTCACTAATCTTTCCCTCTTGGGTGTCTTGATCATTCGTGTTGCTTGAATACAACTTCCTTTTTTTTTTTTTTGAACATGAAATGCTTTTTTATAGCATGTTTTACAA
>NW_021604719.1:3249121-3298924 GCF_004785775.1 Grammomys surdaster
TTTTTTTTCAAAGATATCCAAAGCATATCACAGATACAAGACAACCTCTTGAAGAGATGGTTCTTGGAAAACTGGATTTCATACATTGCAGAATAAAACTAGACTGATGCTGCTTACCCTGTGCAAAGATCACTTCAGCATTAATCAAAGATCTTAACTGAAATTACTAGAGGAAAAACACAAGTAAAACACTTATATTTATTAATAGGCACGGGCTTTCTGCAAAAGACTCTGATAGCAGAAGAAATCATCATTGCTTTTGATAAATTGGGTTATATAGAAAAACACAGTAAGCAAAACAATTACTAAAGAACATACAAAGGAAGACAGACTCTTTTGTCAACTGAATATATTCCTGGAGAAATTTTTTTAAATAGAGAAGTGAAGGGGCGTTCACTCACTTCATATAGTAAAATAACAACAGCCCAAAGAATAACTCAATCAATGAACTTATGGCATTAACGTAATATGGATGGAGATTAGTTAAAGAAGTCTCAAAGGCTATTGCACCATGGGAAAACCAGCGATACCTCATAGAGCTTCCTAAACAACTATGTGGCAGCTCCATAAGTCAATCTTTTCCAGGAAGTGAGAATAGTCAGAGATTCTCCTCTCTTCAGCCATTGTTGATTGTTTCTATAACTTTTGGAATGTGCCTTGTGAATCTTAGTTTCACATTCTGGGATTTCTGAGGTTTCTTTGCTTCGTAGGCCTCAGGAACTTCCCGCATCCTTCTAGAAAGGAAGGTTTTAGTTTGTAGGAAATTGCATATCACATAGAGAATTAATGTATTAATATTTATAATATATTATCTAGCATATAATTATTTATTATATAATATATGTTACTGAAAAATTGAATACAATAAAATTCAAATCATCCAATCAAATAACAGACTAAAGAAAGATAATGAAATAAGTCCTTGAGAAAAATAATCTGTACAACTACTATGGAAATAAGTATATAGAGTTCTCTGAAAAGTACAAATAAACTTGCCTATGACCCAGATATACCACTCTTGGAGACATACCCAAAGGTCTTAAAGTCAACATAGTATTGAAGTATTTGCTTATTCATACAATTACTATATTAATCACAATGCTTATAATATACCACCAGCCTAAATATTCGTTAGCAGATGAATGCAGAAAGAAAAAAATAAAAATATATGTATTATATATATGTATTAAAATATACAGTTATATATGTGTGCATATAAAGAATAAAACTTTCTTCAGCTGTAAAGAAAAATGAATTACAACATTTGTAAAAAAATCAATAGAACTGAAAATCATAATAGTCAGTTGAATAAACCAAATACAGAAAGACAAATGCCATTTTTGCTTTCATGTGTATAATAGAAATTTACATATATGAGTGACTATGTATTTACATATTTCTCTCTATAAACATATACATGTACATATGCATAGAATAATTTATATGTAATGAAATTGAAAAGTAGTTTGGGAGATTGGAGGGAAAGTTCTTAAGTGGGGGAAAGAAGAAGAGAGAAGAATAATGTCATGTTTTTTAAATACAGAAAGGAGCCGGGAGGAGGGCCGACATGCAGGTAAGAAGTTAGAACAGTATACAATGACAATAATGTATGAACATGCCATTTTTTTTAGTTTTCTTTCTTTATTGGATATGTTATTTATTTGCATTTCAGATGCCATCCTCTTTCCACATTTCCCCTCCCTAGAAACCCCCTAACTCATTTCCCCTCCTCCTTTTTGCTTTTATACCATTTTAATTACATGCATGTATTAAGGTCAGTTCTAGGTTGAGGAACTAGCAATACAATAGATGCAAATAGTCAAGGAACAAGCAAGACAATAAACACAAATAGACAAAGAACAAGCAAGGCAATAAAGAAAATTCCAGGAATATTCCTGTGATCACTGTTTCCAAGGGCTTATCAAGATGACCAAAATATCTGAGCCAACTGCCCTGTTCTAGTCCAAATTTATTTTTATGTCTGAAGCCTACTTCCTTATTCTAGCCTAAAATTTAGATTCCTGCCTGAAATTACTTCTTTGTTCTAGCCTAATATCAGATTCCTGCATGAAGCCTACTTCCTTGTCCTTGGCCAGTGTCATATTCTTGCCAAGCAGCCCATTTCCTTATTCTTGGCCCATGTCAGATTCTTGCGAAGCAGCCCCAAAAGCTCTCTACTGCTCCCCCTTTTTTACTTCATAAGCAAGACTGACCCTGTCTTAGGTCATTCTGACAAGAATCCCTTCCTTACCCGTCATGGAATATGCATTATCAAAAGCAATCAATGCACGTCTGTCTTAAGCTGGTAAGGCTCTGTGCAGTATCTTACCCACCCTTGTTTTGCCAGCCTGTTATTTTAATAACTGTGTCTGGGAGTCCATTTTCAGTTTCAAGCCATAAACTTTGGCTGCCAATATGTTGATGTTGTTAAAGAACAGCTTTAACATGATGGGCAGGAATAAAAGTATTCCCAGGACAAAATGGGCTAGCATGATGAAGCTATATATGCCATTCTTGAAGCTTGACCAAAATAGAAATATTGACCTCAGGCCATGGATGATTTTTATCAAGAGTATCTGCTGCATCAACGCTCACCAGAACAGCATTCTTTAAATTAATATGCTCACTATGCAAAGTTAAAACATCCAATGAGGTGTTAGAAGTATGCCAAATGCAATACACTGCACGTGTTTTTAAACTTTTTCCTAATTATAATGACTATCACTTTAAATTTTAGAACTAACATGAATCCAATGGTATTTGGCATGACACTCAAGATGGCTCCTTATTCTTAAACTCTGAACCTCCTTACAGTAACTTGGATAGGAAAAGAGTATCAATCTATTGTTCAAATGACTATTTAAATCCTCTTGTATATTCAACACATTAGTAACATTTTTTGCTAAATGATTAACAAAAGTAGGTGTATTAACAGCTTGTGTCAAAGCAATTGCAGAAGCAGTGGTGCTAGCAACTAATGTAATTAAAGACATTATACCAACAATAATCAAGCCCACTACCATCTTGCTTCTGATTAAAGCCTGACTCACTTCTTCCAGTACTTGCAAGCTTTTTTCAGAAGACCAGGGTTCTGTTATACTCAGGGCTATAAATCAAAAGCTGGCGGATAGACCTCAGTAACTGACATGCCAGATTTTTATCACACTAACACAGAAATGTACAATCAATGCAACTTACATTAAATACTGTAGAAGAAACAAATAATTTTAACTTGCCAATTAAAAGAGCCTTAACACATGTACTAACACTTGTTTGGAATTCAGATCCTGTCCCAACTTATTTCTTGCTAAAATAACATCATAGAGAACCACAGCTAACTTTCAAATATGTCTTTTAAAATGTCCAGAACCATCCTTCCAAATGAAGACTTGTATTTCCAATACTGGATTTATTTCTAGTCCAGTACATGATTGAGTCCGAATAACTGGTCACATTTAACAAAAATACAAGAGTCATTATAACTTCTCATTTTTATTCTCTGTTCCACAAGGTCTAAAAACTTGAAGCAAGACAGCTTGTCCCATCAGGGGTATAGGTAAGCATAGGTGGGATGGGAACATATTTCCAATACAGCTTCTCAGTCACCATTGTCAGGACACTCAGAAAACTCACAGGTCAGCATCATTCTTTGTCCAGGCATCAGCATGTTTCACCTTTCACTCTGGCAGCCACCATGCTCCTTCAGCATTCTGTAGAAAAAAACACAAACATGCCCTCTTCTCCATATTAAATACCTACAATTCTGGGCATGTTAGAGCTCCTGGGAGTCCAGCCTCCTCAGGGTTTTGGGGAAAATGCCATGATTAAATCCATTACTTTTTATGTTAATCTGATAAATATTTTTACATTATTGAAAAAGAATTCTACTCCCAGTTTAGGAGAATTGAAGAAACTCCTAAATCCAAGAAACAATGACAACCTACATCTCTGACTTTTTCCCTTTATATCCTTGGTTCTCAACTTTCCTAATGCTACAACCCTTTATTACAGTTCCTCATGGGTTACCCCAACCATAAATTTTATTGGTACTTCGTAACTGCAATTTTCTACTGTTATTAGTCATAATGTAAATATCTAATATGCAGGATATCTGATATGCAACGCCTGTAAAAGGGACATTCAGCCAACTAAGAGGTCATGACCCACAGGTTCAGAATGCTTGGTCTTATTCTTACAACAATAGAGGGAATAATGGATTTGTTGGGTGGTGTGGATAAACGTTAGTAAAGGAGCATTACAAACAAGTTCTGTTAGGATATGATGCTTTCCTATCCTGGAAGACTGTGTGCTTTCTCCTGTCTTACAGGTTTGGGTTTAGGATTGGAGAACATGACAGAGTTTCCTCATTGTGAAATTGATGTAGGAATTTTTGCTGAGTTTCTCAGCCCCCTTACATAGTTTCAGGAGAATGGAGAGTGTCCATTTTACTGAGGAGCAGAAAGAGTTCTTACCTAGTGTTGAGCTCATTTTCAAAGTTCTGTGAATCCAGAGCTGTAGAAATGAAAGCCTGCTGCACTTGCTTTTATGTGTCAGAACACAATTATAGGCATTTCCAGCAATGGGATGGAAATGTCAGCTGATAATATGAAAAGGTAGAGTGCACAGGGCATGTCTAAGTGAGTTGGATGAAAATGGCATACAGGAGATGGCTAGGAATTGGGTTTTATCAATGATATAATGAAGTCTATTGCCCCTGAAGAAATGTAGGTAAGAGTCTGTGAAATATTCTATGCTTTTGTCTTTTTTACACCACACTGAGGGTCATACTATTCTGACTGTTATCAAGTCTTATGTCTGAATTTGCTACAACTTGAAAAAAGTTTAGTATTTCTCTTCAGATACTTAGAGACTACTCACTCCCCATTTATGATACTGAGTACATCAGTTCCTATTTTAGTAAATAAGCCAGTTAACATTCTTTAGGGACACATTGAGGGCAGTTGGTGCACAACATGCTCATACAGTTGATGGGCAAGAAACTTTTTAAACACTACTCTAAACCTGAATGACTTTCGTAAAACTTGTGGTGTCTATATTCTTCGGATAATTGAAAGCAACTATAAATAAGAGTTGTTCTCTAATTTTTCAAAATCTGTCTTCAATACTTTCTATGGAGCCATTTACCATGATAGCTAGTCACCTTTTGCCTTTTTCATTGTATGATTAATTTTTCTAAATTTAGAAAAGAAGATTTTTGTGTCTTTTTTTCTGAAGAGATGTGAGCAATGCTAAAAAGAATATTGACAGTAGGCCAAAGAAAAATTGCACCCATGTCTGTTTCATTGGGGTTATGAACTGAAGCATGGGTTACTCACAAGCAACTGCATCACCAAAAATCTGACAGCAGTATATGTAAACTGCATCCCCAGAATTCCTCACACAACTTATTGCACACTCTAAGAGTCTTCTCTCACAAAAATTGACCTTGTGCATCTTGGGACTTTCTTATGAGTTTCATATTGTTAAGTTTTGTGAGCTTCCTGAGGTTTGCGATCTTTCCTCCCTCCAAGAGAGGATGTTTCATTGAAGAAATGAAAACACAATAAAGACTCAAAGGTTTACTAAATACAGCTTGGAGTAAATGCAGCTATGTTATTTGTGAGGATATGATACATGAAGTGACAGTGAAGGAATACCTACCATGCAGAGTTTTTCCAAGATTAAAAGAAAATACAAAAAAATGATACTTGGTGATGTAATACTAAATGTTAATTATTATAATTATTGGTAGTAATTCTTTAACTGCAGAACAAACTAATTCATCTGGTCTTTTCATTGATAATAGTAAATTCTTAATATTAAAAATTGCAGGAAATATGTTAAAGATCATCATTTCTCTCATATTCCTATATTTTATATTAAACATCATTTTATTATTATTATATCAGAGTGTATGTGTGTGTGATGTGTGTGTGTGTGTGTTATTTGTGAGGGTATGTTCACATGACTGGAGTATGAAGAGTCCAGAAGAGGGTGTCAGATCCCCTGCAGGTAGGTTTACAGGCAGACATAAGCAGCTGGGAGATAGAAATGGACTTTGGGTTCTCCAGAGGAGCTTAACATATGAGCTCCATCTCCAGCCCCTTCCCCTACTTTGCATTTTCTCACAATTTAACTATATATAATCATTTCCTTTGTTTATCTTCCCAGAAAGTATAAATTCCTTTTGGCAGTTTTGTTATATGTAACTAGAGAGATGATATCATAAAAGTGTTGTGCTTTTAGCCATTTTCAGCTTCTTACATATTAAAATACTTCTAATAATATTTATCTTATTGACTCTTATTGTTTGTAAGTTGGCTTATCATAGGCATGCAGCATAAAAATAATACAATACAATACAGTAGTTTAATAGAGTATAAGAAAATGGATATATTAATACCCCTGATAAAGAGAAAGAAGCTACAGCTTGCAAGGAAGGGAATGCCTGCTACATCCCACAGACTAAGAAAGGTGACTCAGTATGTATTGCCTCACTGTTTTCTTTTGAAGCATTAAATACTATCACATGATAGTCACTAATGAAGAAGAGGAAAGGAAATGGAGACTTGAGATTCTATCTTTTCATATTATTTGATGGTCTTAATTTAGGATTAAATTATTATTCTTTTCTAAATTTATTATCTCATATATTTTATCCCAACTATAGGTTCCCCTGCCTCTTCTCCTCCCAGTTTCTCCACTTTTCCTCCCCCCTTTTCTCCATTTCCTTTCAGAAAAGGAAATGCTTCCTACTCACTTATAAGTGGACAATAAATATAAAGTAAAGAATAATTATACTACAATTCAGAGTCTGAGAGAAACTAAATAACAAGGAGGGCTCAAAGGGGAACTCATGAATCTCCCTGTAGGGAGAAAGTTGAAATAGAATAGGTTTTGTAATTCTTGTTGAGCCTTTGTCTTCTGTAGCCCAGACATATCTTGAACTTCTTACATTCTGAAGGTTGGCTTTGCACTCATGATCCTTTCACCTTTACTTCCCCTGAGGTGATTACAGCCATGTCTCACCACACTAGACCCATTTTATGTTTTTTTTATTATCAAAGAAAAGAAATAATGAAAATCAAGCATTTATACACATAAGCTTCCTAAGGTAGGTCCCCTAAGTTTATAAAGCCAGAACAAGCATATTTAAAAAAGTTTGATGTTTTCACGACATGGTTAGAAAGGAAGAGAGGAATACAGAAAGAGGAACAACAACAACATACACACACACACAGTGGGGGTGACATGTGAGAATAGCTACTACACAGGGAAATAAAAGTGATGTCTTGTGCTGTCAGCATGGCTGACATTTCTCTGACCCATCCCACCTCTTCAACAGTCAGCTTCTCTATCACTCACATCTCTTCTGAAAACACTGCCTTCCCCTTGGCTGAATAGAAAAGCTTTCAACCCTAGGAGCCCCGCTTCTGCCTGGGGGTCAACTTTCAAGAATAGACTTTCTGTACATTGACACATGGGGCTTTTGATTTTTTTTGCTCATAAAAGAAAGTAATTTGTTTTCTCTCTCAGCCAAACCCATAGTCTTGCATTCCATGCTCCATGCTGAGGGAAAGGACCCTGACAATTGTCTTGGGCTTTTAATTCCCAAATAAGAAAAATATAGCATTTGTAAGCCTAGAGGAGAGAAGCCTAACCTATGGGAATGCATGGTAGATAAGAGAAGCTATGCAGGGAAAGACTCTGACTGCTAAGGCACACAGCAGAAGCAAAGGGAGACAAACCAGGGCTGCTAAGTTAAAGGTCCCAGAAATAAGCACTGACAACGCTACTTTATTTTTCCCTTATTTATTGGGAATGCTTAGAACTGATACTTTAAAAGGAAGAAACTGCTGTTTTTATTTTCACCTTTCCCATCATAACAGTTCCATTTCTACTTTGTTTTGTGCAATTGACATTCTATATGCAGATCATGACTATTTAACAATTGTTTTTCATAAAAATTTTCATTATTGTATAAAGCTGTTGAATGCTTGTCAAATAGTCACCAAGTACTTATTTTGCAACTAATTAATGTCTTTTCACATTATGTCTCAAGGATATTTATTTAATCAACAATTTTATGGCACATATATTTCATCAATATGGTCATTTAGAAAGGGCTAAAGGTTCAGTAAGAGAAACTTGACAGATGAAATATTTATACTGAATAAATTTATAGTCCTTTTATTTAGAGACTCACTGACAAAATTGCTATGCTATGCTATCATCTTGTAAACATATTTCTAGAAATTAATTAAATCACAAAATCTATTATAATGTTTTGCTATAGATTATTTAAATGAGACCAATCTCAATATAAAGCATAGAAAGATAGACAATATCAGTTTTTTTCTGCTCTTTATATTTTTAAATAAGTAAGTGTATTATAAAGGACCTTTAAATGTTTGCACATGAATGAATATTTTTTCAAAGAGCATTATCTTCATTTTCTGTAGGTACAGACTTATATATGGCTCATGAGATTGTAGGGAACAGCTTCCAGCTTATCTAAAATGAAAAATGGTTTTCATTTCTTTAAAAGTGGTATCAGACAGATACACTTAGACTATACCCCAATATGCCTTCTAATTTCTTCTCTAAAGCAGGATTTGTAGAGCCATGTGGCTGAACTGAAGGGATATCTGTGTGTAAGTTAGTGTTCTCAAAGACATTATCACAGTACATATTTTATTTTTTAAAAAAAGAGCAATCCTGAAAGATGTAAGGTTTTTTTTTTAGCTTATATGTATATTCTATGTTTAACACTTAGACTTAGCCTTTCATTAAAACAATTTTCTCTGCCTTTAAGAATATCACCTATGCGTAGCCTTATACTCCTTTATCTTCTAAAATGAACTTTAAAAATAATTTAAGTAAACTCTGATCATTTGCCTGGTGAAGGATGATTGACAGTGTTTGCAATTACCTCTACAAAGTAGGTTCATAGTTTTATTGGCTGACATACTCTCACTATCCTGTAACTATCAAGAAGTTTGGCTTTAAAAGAAAAACTGAAGTAATCTGATAAGTTTATACGGTTGGATTTCTGTTAACACAAAAAAAGTTGACTATTATTCTCTCCCTTAAAAAAGTTGTTTGTGTTTAAGTGTGGGACTGCGTAAGGGTATCCTGGTTCATGGCTGAGCATGGGCCTGGAACCCCGAGGCTTCAAGGGAGAAATGGCAGGCATTCGGCCATGTCCCCAGAACCCAGAGTCCTGACTCGCAGTCTAGTCTCCATAGACCTACATTGTTCAGTCACATAGGCCATTACAGCCCCTCCCAAAGTGCACAGGTAGAGGGCGTGACGACAGGCCTCAGGCCCTAGGGATTTACATACTAATGAAGGCCAGAGGGCAGAGCAAATTAAGCATTCTTACCAGAACCTCCCCCTTTCTCCCTCCGGATTTAACTCAGGTCTGCCCTGAGTTTCAGGGGGGTACATCGAGATCTATCCACCATCCACTATGCAAATAAACCCTTTGAAACTAAGGACTTTCTCGTGTCATTGGGGCTTGCGTTCGCCAAAGTCCCCAGCCTCTGGAACCTTAGACGTTTCTCCTGTATGTGGGACCCGCCAATATGGAAAGTCTCTGGGACCACCGCTGCGGCCTATTTTCCCACATTTAAGCACTTCTTGTAAAATGGCAGAACTGTATAATAGAGAAAAGTCTTTAAATTTGCCCTGATTCTTTCTAATTAGAAAGATGATAGTTGGGATGGAGTATGATTGAAGAGAAAGATCTACTGGAGAAGTGTCAGAGAGTGGTGGCATTAAGGACCTGTCTATGGAGACAGGGCCTAAAAAGGAAGTAGATAAAGCCAGGCAATATGTGAGGATGCCGAAGATAGCTCCCAAATTCAGGTAACAGAGCTGTGCTCCTCTGAGGATCTTAACAAAGCTAAATAGTTAAACTGGGGTATAGTTATAGTCAATTCTGAATATCGCTTTGAATCATATCCTCATTTTCTGGACTTACTGTTTTTCATGTTAGCACATATATTATTTCTTTAACATAACTTAAAGATGAACAGTCTTTGATATTCAAAAGTATTTGGAATTACACAGAAATATTTTAATTCACCAGTAGGAAGAAGAATCCCTTCTCGTTTCAAATTAAAATCTAAGTAGTCTTTTTTCCTCCTCTCTTAAAATTTCCCATTCCTAGTCTTCACTGTGGTGGATCTTTCTAGGACTGTTGCTGTCTAAAGAGTTCAATAGTTAACTTAAGCAGACACAATGAATATGAATAATAAGAAGAAATGAAATGTAGTGAGAACAGGAGAGTTCTGGAAAGATGGAGTGACTTAGCTGAGAAAAATCATATGAATACTGCTCAGAGATGTCATATGTCAACAGCATAAAGTCTGGGTTTTCTTCCTCTATGTGAATTACTCAAGAAAAGGTATTTCCAGAGTCTTTGGGGCTCTAGAAAATTTGATAAGTTTCTGCAAATGTGATAGAAAAAGACTAGTTCATGCTGGAGAGTGAATGGTCTTCTCATCTAATCAAGGAAAGTGACCTGGGGCCAGCATAATGATCAGGCAAGAGTTTTGTATTTGTCTTTGCTAATAAAGTGCTCAGGTAAGAATTGTGTATCAATTTTCTCAGTAGGATGATTACTACCATATATAAAGCTTATCCTAGGCTCCCACATCTCACTGTAGTTCTGCCTTTTGAAGACATTATAACACATTCTCCTCTCTCTGCTTTGCTCTTGCTATGTATTTCCTATTAACTTAGTTTCTTCGTGGTAGCCTAAGTTCCCTTTTCAATAGGTAGCCACTAACCAGATTACAGTCCACCAATTTCATTCTATTGTCCTGAAATCTGAACTCTAGACTTCTACCTTGTAAGAGTGATAAAGAACTTCTCTGTCTTCTTGGAGACAAATATTAACTGTTGTACATTAATAAGATATTAGCAGGAGAATAGTTGCAAGAAGTTGGTATTGAACACAGTTCAAAGTGTTTTTAACATGCTAGTAAGGATAATAGAAACATAAATTTGGGGCATCTCAAGTCCAAGAGAATATAAATTGATTTTTATTTTGAAGACTGTAAATCAGTTTTCTGTTGGCTGCCACCTAGGCAATTCAATAGTTGAATAAAAGCTTAAAAGAGGAAAAACAAAACAAAGCTACTCAAACACACATTTCTTCTTTCCTCTCTCATCACACATGTGATTTACCAGAAATTCTTTTCAGATCTGCCTCAAACACTGTCAAAATTGCATCGCTCAAAATTTTCTATCGCTCTACTCCAAGATACCATTTTTTTTCAAAGCTTCTGTAGTCCCCATATGGTTCATTCGATGGTCCTGCAATCACCCATCTTTTCATTGCTCAGCCCTTGGAGAGATGTTTCTGAAAATTAAATCAGTCCACTTTAGTCCTCTGCTTGAAATTAAATCTCAGTGTCTTTCTCTAACCTTCAGAACAGAATCTTGGCTCCTCTTTTGACTTCATATTTGTTCTATTACTCAGCCTATTGGCTGAATGTCATTTTCTTTTTCTAGAATCTTTCCATCCAGATCCTATCATATGTTTACTCTACTTAGTTCAGCCTGAAACCATGCAGCTAACCAGTATACACAGTTATTTGTATATGCATATATTTGCTGTATTACCTGTCTTTAAAAGATCTTGGACAGTGAGGCAGAAGTGGGTGGGTGGATAGGAGAGTAACATTGTGGAGGCAGGGTGAGGGGGAAGAAATAAGGGGCTTGGAGGGGAAACCAGGAAGGGGGATACATTTGAAATATAAATAAACAAAATAACCAATAAAAAAAAGATCTTGGATAATACACACCTTGAATATTTTGTCCTGACACATCCAAGCACCAAACATAGAATATGAATTTACATTTTTAGAATGAGGTTATAAATGGGAGAAGAGAAAGCACCACATCTTGGAGTCCTTACTTCCTTCTTTTCTGAAAAACAAGGTATTTCCCTGAGATATCTTTCTCTTGTTTCATTTCTCTTCATCTTATACCCAGACATCACACCTTATAGCTAAGTGTTCCAGTAGTGCAGGTAGCTTTTGTTTGCAAATGAAAAACTGTGAGTCCTCCAGTCTTCTTGTATTTATTATGTTTGCATAGAGCAAACCAAGCCAGGGATCTTCTCTTGAATCTTATCAGGTGAGATTGGAGAACAGAGGGAAGGAAGAAAGTGAGATTGCTGAAGTTCAAGACTACGGAACATAACCACTGCTGTGCCCTGGGCATTTGCTGGTATTTTTTTCATATGGTTATATTATCTGTGCTATATTGTTAAACACTTCAATGTAAATTGTGATAACTATAATACATGTAGTATAAATTAATAATAGCATTCTTTCGAGTGTTTCATAAACAGTTAAATCTATAATCCAGAGATCCGTGACAATTATTATATTATTACTAATTGACAGCATAAAAATGTTTTTTCCCTAGTAAAGTGAGTACTGTTCCACACATTCATCCAGGCATGAGGATTGCATAAGCCCCTTTCCCTTTTCATCATGAGACCAGGACTTTGAACTGTCCTCCCTTGAACAATACACCCATCTAATTGCTCTAATTCAACTACCATATATCCCTTAATGTAAGTTTGGGATACATGGTTCAATGAGAGGAAGGCTGAGGTCACCATAGGAATAGCATCTACTATAATCAAAAGTGTTCACAAGACACTAACAAGGCAGAGGGCCAGGACTGTCACTTTTTGTGGAGACACAATACAGAATATTTTTTTGTATCTTCCAATTTGCTCTGAAAATTCTTTCCATTGCAATATACTGCTGATTATGAGGGGTTTGAAGAAGTATAGTTTACACATGTAGTGTTAGTTCTTTTTAATAATATATCTGACAACATTAAAAGGCAAATTAACTGGATAGGTCACAGAAGTGCTTATCTCCCTCATATCAACATGACAAGAACCTTAAGTCCAATCAGTTTTCCCTTAACTCCAACTGGGCAAGGGACGTTATCTTTATATGAGAGTAAGCTGGACATAAACCATTGGTTGGTTTAGTTGGTCAATAATAACCTGACTGATCTAGATACATTATCTTGGAAAAATAAGGAAGACTGGTTAGAGTGTAGTCTGTGTCATTGCATTAAAAACTTAAATCATGTGTTGCCAGAACCTGTTACTAAAATAATTAGCTTAAGGCCTTAACCATTGTCCACAAACCTAGAGATATCCATATCCAGATTTATAACTATTTTCTTATTTTATTTAATTCCTATACCTTACCAGTTTTACTGTTCCAGCCTTTTCACATCATATTTTTACAACTGATCTGTTTAAGAATGCAGTTTCCTTGCATTAACTTGGTTTCTTCATCATTTTTGCCCAAAAGTTTGAGTTATCCTCAGACCCTGAAGAAATAAAGAACTATATCAGTATATTCATTTAGCAAATTAATATTTTGGCTCATTACAGCAATTTTCTGTAGAAGTACAAAAATGTCTTATAACTTCCAAAATATCTTTAAGTCTTAACAATGTTTTTATAGAGAGTCAATTAAGCAGAATAGATGAGAATGTGGACTTCTGAGCCAGACTTCTTGGGAGTAACATCTTTTTTTGGTACTGGCTAGCTAAATGATTTGGGTGAATGCACTTAGCTATATACCTTATAAACAAAATTAGAAATTTCTTCATAAGGTTGGTTTAAATTTTATAGGGCTTAAAATTACTTAAGACATTAGCTGATATTTGTGTTTGTAAACAGTGACAGTGGTTGATGTTTTGAAGATCATTTTTAGTCCTGACATTAAGATGTAGAAAACATTCTATGATAAAAAGAACACCTGAATAGTCCTTTTAGTGTGACAACCAACCATCTCTGTGACCTGGAAAAAAGTTATGTGATATTTCTGGGTTTTATCCTTATTGTTATAATAAGAGGAGTTGTCACAGGTAATTAATTTCTAACTTTAGCCATAGCACTAAAATATTTATGATCCTACAAAACCATCTCTGAATTTAAAGTTTAATGAAAATACTTTAAGAGAGAGAGCCCCCAAAAGGCATATGAAAATTATAAAAGGAGATGGAAAGAAGATTATGTTTTAATTTCTTTGGCTTTGAAGTCAGCATAGCTGGGTATAAGACAGGCCTTTCCAGGCCCACACCACCATACACTTTTTCTAATTCCCTTTGATCTGATCTGACTCTTGGTGAACAAGTTAGTAAGATGATGAAAAGGAAACACAGCTTTGAATTTGCTGCTGGTTTGAAATGTGTATGGGGTTGAGGTAGTGTAGATACCCATCTTATCTCAAGAAACATCAGAGAACTTCAGTGTACAGAGAAGTTAACTGAAATGTTGTTATTAGTTTCATCTTTTTTTTATTGGATATTTTATTTACATTTCAGATGTTATCCCCTTTCCCCATGTCCCTTGTCCCAGGAACTCCCTATCCCATCCCCCCTCCTCCTGCTTCTATGAGGATGTGCCCCCACCCACTCACCCACTCCTACCTCCCCACCCTCGAATTCCCCCACACTGAGGCATCCAGCTTTCACAGGACAAAGGACCTCCTCTCCCACCTATGCCCTACAAAGCCATCCTCCCCTACATATACAACTGGAGCCATGGATCCCTCCCTATGTGCTCCCAGGCTGGTGGTTTCGACCCTGGGAGTTCTGGTTTCTTGGTATTGTTGCACGCCCCATAGGGTTACAAACCCTTTCTGCTCCTTCAGTCTTCTCTCTAACTCCTCCATTGAGAACCCCATGATCAGTTCATCTTAAAAATGACAGATACTTGTACGTCGTAGAATTAGAACAAGTCAGTTGCTACTTATGGTCTTCTTAACTTAACAATATAAAATTTATGTAGCACAACTGGGTTAATTTAGTCAATGTATGATGAAGAATCTTTTCCCCATCCCACTCTCAGGATTGCCTCCTATAAACCTATTTTTTTTGATCCATTTCTAATCTGGTTCTTCTTAGGTGCTCTAGAGATAAGCCAAACCCTCTTCTAATAAGAGCATTCAATTATTTTTGATTAAAACTTTTTTAAAAATTAAGAAAAACAAATACAGTTTTTGTTTTATCTCATGTGGTAAATCCCTCTTTTTCGGAATAACTCAATGAGCAAATAATGTAATAGCCAAACAACACCTTATAAAATTTTCCATAAAAGTGGAGAAACAGGGAGTATCTTTATAGCAAACAGGCTACCATTACAACAGTACATAACATGGAAGGTCAAAGAGGGTCCTCAGCCAACCCCCTTGTTCACAATGAGCTGAGCCAGAGGCAAGAACATAGTGAGTACACTACTTACCAATAGCTAGCTGTGTGACATGTCTATGGAGGGAGCCCATGCAAAATAGATCCATGGATGAGAAAACATCCTCCAATTAAGCAACTGTTTTAAGATCCATCTAAAGATGTTTAGATAATTCATTCTGTCTTTATAGTTAGGAACAGTTCATTTTCTTCTAGAACTTCCAGTTTTTCTTTTTCATTTTTTTAACTTTATATGCTTTTTCTTCAGACTTGAGCCATGGTCATTAATTATAATCATTAAGTGAGCTTTTCTGCATGTGACTAGTAATCAGGACTTTATAATCATCATCCTTTCGTGGTCCACATTCCTAGTCCTTTCTTGCTTTCTTTTTCCTGACACTTAGTTTGGACAAATTGAAGACATTGGGTATACTAAAGAAATTGCTTCTTTAAAGCAGAATTTTATGAGATATAAATTGTAAAGACATACTGTCTTCTTTTTGCAAAAATTTGTAAGCTTTTGAATAAGGGCAGTTCAAAATAAATGGGGAAATAACTTTCTCTCCATTGAATGCACAATAAAAACCTTTCCTTTCTGTCTCTGTATGTCTGTCTATTGTGAGTATAGTCCTTCTGCTAAAGCTGATAAAAGTACTTTAATTGAACACTTCAGAATACTGAAAACTTAACAGGTAGAGATTGCAATGTGTTAGCATCTTAACAAAATGCCAAGACTGATATAACTGAAAGCTACTAGTCACCTATGCATAATTTTGCTCACACAAGTGCCATTGTGTGTCCCTATCTGCCTCTTCATTCTGTTGTTCATGTAGCTCTGCCCTCCAGTCCCTCTGGATTATAAAAATTCAAGTGCACTGAAGTAAATAAGTATGTAAGGAAAATTTTATCCGTGCTTGAAAACCTAACCTGTCATATGAGTTCTTTAATGAGAATATATCTATTTGTATCTACAATTTGAGTTTTAGTTTCATAATATGAGAAGTAAGATGGGACTAAATGAGTAGAGATTTTGGTAAGGACAAAGCACCATATTTTTTTAAATTAAATCCTTTAATTCTAATGATATCCTTGAGAGGATGATACTTTTTGGTATAATGAGATTTGGATTATTTCCAAACATTACAGGCTGGTATTCACCTGAAAGCTTCATTCCTATTGACTAGTTATCATAATGCTAGAAGATGCTGTACATGCCATGGAGAAGAAAAGTAATCTTTAATTATACTCAACTATGAACCTTGTTAACTACAATAATGACTGACCTGAAAAGACATGCCAACTAGTTTGCACTAGTAGTGAAGATGCCATGGGTGTAACCAACCACTTCCTGATTAGATTTAAGTTTACCTGAACAAAAAGAAACTGATATCTGGCATGATTATCAGGAACTTACAGGAGAACTTGCTAGTTTTATTCTGCTAACTAGGCACAAGATTAAACTGATTCCTCATGACTCATGATTATGTTCAGAGACTACTGCATCACTCAATGCTCATCAGAGAATCTTCATATTGAAGAAGATGATGATTTGCACTGAGACCTCCAACTGATCATGTTGCAGAGGATAATAAGCAATTGTAGAATTCTCAGACCTAAATGGCAAAATATATTTAACATTCCTCCTCTGAAGACCCAAATATAATTGAGAAAGAAGAATGAAAACTGTAATAGTCAGAGGTGCTGGGTGACTACAAGGAAACAGTGTTTTCCAGACAAAGTGTGACAGTTGAACATATGAATTCAGAGTAGTTATGGCAACTTGCACAAGACTTACTGAAGCTCAAGCTCGACAAAAGTCTAATCTAGGAGAAGAGAAGTTGGCATGATGCTCTCACTTTAAATGAGAAGTTATTGGCCATTGATAATTTCTATAAGAGAGATAGTTCCTTTAACATTGTGAGCCTCAGTAGGTTCCAGTTTAAGACAACACATCTATGAATAATGGGCAACATAAATTGGACTTTGTCAGTTTTACAAAGGAAAAAATAACACAAAGTTGGACATGTAAGCAAGAGGGTGAATATGATCAAAATTCAATTCATGAAATTTCAACCAATAAAAATGAGAAAAATAAAAT
Organism: Grammomys surdaster; assembly: GCF_004785775.1. Taxonomy (NCBI): domain Eukaryota; kingdom Metazoa; phylum Chordata; class Mammalia; order Rodentia; family Muridae; genus Grammomys; species Grammomys surdaster. The sequence continues at coordinate 3,266,463 of NW_021604719.1, forward strand.
AAAAATAAATCTTTAAATTTTATATAACTGCATGTTTTCAGTAGTTTTGTCTTGCTTAAAGGTTGGTAACCCTGTGTTAAAAGTAATAAAGTGCTTACTTTTTGTTTCCTTCACTGTCTGTTTACTTCATTGTTTGGTATTAAATTATGTGATTTTTATTGTTAAATATACCTAGATCACATACAAAATTAGTTTTATTGAGCCCAAACAATGATGCTAACTTCCAAGGACCAACTCTGGCCTTTGGTAGTAAAAAAGAAGAAAAAGAAAGAATAAAATAAATAAAAGTGCAGATTCACACAAGCAGAAAATATTCATTTTTTTGGATGAAATAGAAAAAGATCTCCATTCATTTTACATATATACAGATATACATACACATATATATGTTTGGTGAATGGGGCAAAAGCTCCATAGAGCAAGCTCCAACAACTTCATACATGCACACTCATACACATATTTGATGGATAGAGCAAATGTCCATCAAGCAAGCTTCAACGTTCTGAATTAAGATGAAGAAAACTTCACTATCATTTAATTTTGGTTATTTGTTCTTATACTCTCTAAAGCCAATTAATCACATGGTTTTCTGAGCACATTTACATTCTACAAATTTATAGTAAGTTTAAGGGAAAAGTTTATGTTATAAATCAATAGAATTACAGCAGAAACGTTTATATGTCTTTCCACTGAGTACCTGGCTAAACACTGATTATTTATCTTTTAGACTCATAAGTTCATTAGAAGTTTAAAGCAATAATTTTTATGTCACAAGTTAGCATGATTTTGTCAAGAGAAAAATCACTGCCTTGTATCTTATCGTTTTGAAGTTTTGGATAAGTGAGTCAATATTTTATTTTCTGTCCTTACATCTATATTAAATTGTCCATTGCTAGGTTATGACGTTTAGTTGCCAGGTAATGGTTTCACAGCTAACCTAGAAGGAATGTTATTCTTGATTGTAAATTTGTTCTAAGCCTACTGTCTTAACCTAGTGCAATTATCCCATGACACATGGAAGCTTGCAGATCCCAGGTATTTACAACTTACGGAGTGCTCAAAGTTATTTGTATAAATTTAGAAATTTTATAAAATCATTATGACAAATTATGAAATCATCAATTTGTCTACACAGCATTACTACATGAGAGTACATCTTCATGCCAATCAGAAGAAAATCTGCCCAATAGTGTGGGATGATGCTCAGAAATCATTAGACTATGTAATCGTGACAGGAAAGACATATCAGTAGCAAGAAGCAATACTGGGATGAGGTCTCTTGAACCTTGCCTCACCCATCACTGGCCATGAAAAATGGCAAACCATCTTCAAAAAAGTCACTTGCATGCCTTTAGCCTTTCCTGGACACCTTCTGAGAGTTAGGAGGACCTTGGCCTCTCTGAAGCTCTTAAGAGAAACTTGTCCTCTTCTTGCTTTCAGTGATTACTTATATTCTTGAAATTATGACTATATCATTTAATTTCTACCTGAGTAGTCACATTGCTTTCTTCTTTATCTAAATTTCCTATGCCTTCTTTTAAACAAGTCATGACACATCAACATCCTCCTCATGAAAAACCTAAGACATGTAAGCTCCCTATCCCAATATATGTAACTTCATTACACCTTCAAAGTATACAAAGTATTTTGTACACACAGGAAATAACATGTTCCAAGGAATAAAGTGTAAATATTTGATGGAGAAGAGTAATTATTCAATATATCATAAAAATTTACCTCATAAAAATACTTATTATTTTCATTAGTTCATCCTTAGATACTTGTTTTTTACAAGTTTCCTTGATGATAAAGTAAGCATAATAGCATAATATTATCTTTAAAACAATCCAATAATGGTGTAAAATATCACAATAAGTAATAAACATAGCTCTTTTCTCCTTTTAAAACATCTTTATGTTTTTACTTTACTGATTTATGTTTTATTTAGGAACCAGGTGCCTAGATGAGCTTCAAATTTTAGCAGTTTTTATTTTTGTCTTCTGAGAAGTAGAGTTATACACTAGCTTGTTAAAGATTATTAGGCTATGTTATTGAAAATATGGAACAACTGTATACTTACCAAGCCTAAAATTTGAAGATACATTAAAAATTTGTATGACATTATCTGCAAATAACAACTGTTCCACTCACAAGATTATACACAACACAGGTGTGCAATACAAAAATATACCAATATGTATATATTTTCACAAAGAAATATTATAGGATTGTGCATAGCAGTGATGTTTAAAACCAGTTTAATTGCTGAGTAGTGGTGGCACATGCCTTTAATCTTAGAGGCAGGTGGTGGATCTCTGTGAGTTTGAGGCCAGCCTGGTCTACAGAGCTAGTTTCAGGACAGCCAGTTCTATTCAAAGAAACTCTAACTTGAAAAACAGAACAAAACACAACAATGAATAAGTTTAATCAATAAAGCATCCTTGCACTTGCACTTTCTATTTCCCTTTTGTAGATACCATTTTCCTTTCTACTGCTGAGTAGTGAGTATCCTCTCTTGCTATCCCAATTTTAGAAGGAAGGCAGGACAGGAACTGATGAGATATAAAAGATGGTCTCCAGTGACTGTTCCACCTTTTCCAAGGAATCTCATTTTCTGAAAGATCTTATGTCTTTGTCTTCAGTCTAGAATTCCAACTTATTGGATACTGCTACTCACATTTAGGGTGGATTTCCTCACTTCAATTAATCTAATCTCTTATATAATCCTCTATAGACACAGACTTACTTCCACATAATTCTGAATTCTTTCACATTGACAATCGATTAAATCTCACATTTACTAACTTTTTTAAAAATATAAATTGTACAATATTATATTATACAATTAATTATTACATGTTTATACATATTGTATTAGTCAGGCTATCCAGAAAACAAAATCACTAATAAGGAGTATTTGAAAACCTGTATATCATAGCAACATTTTAATTTATGGAGCTTTCTGTATAAAATTGCCATCTGAAAATATTATAGAAGAAATCCTAATTACCATGATATACTCATTACACATATATAATAATTTATAGTGTCCTACAAAAATAAGTATAAATATTACTTATAAAATCAAAATAAAGCACTTAAAGAGATATAATAAAGTAGGATATTTCTGTCCTCTATTGGAACTCTGGACACTGTCACAGCATAATACAGTGCATTACTAATAAGTTCATGATTATGATTATACAAATATACTTACTGCAGTGCCAATCACAAAACAATACTGAAAAGACAATTATATAAAACTATGTAGAATAGATGTTTAATAATACTTTGTATATTTAACAACTTGTTTGTGTGCATGTGTACATACTCATGTGTGCATAGTAATATGAATGTGTGTGCATATGATAGCACTCACATTAAAGCCAGAGGACAGCTTGTAGGTGTCAGTTCTCTCCACTACATGAGTTCAGGAATTGAGCTCAAGTCATCAAACTTGGTGGCAAATGCTTTTACTCACTAAGACATTAAACTAGCCTGTGATTACTATTTTATCATCGTCATTACTTTACAGTATATATACTCCCTCTATCTATTTAAAAAGGTTTATTATAAAACACTGTGTCATGTTATGTTGGCTATAGCCATATGACTTTCATGCCTGACACATCTCTTGATCATGTCAAGAGGCAATATTAACTCATTAATCTATACTATTTGTTGCCTATTCACTTTATGATGCAAAAACAATAACAAAATCAACAATATTTTTTCAGAATATATCCCTATCATTGGTACATGATTGTGTGTGTTAATAAAAGGATTTATTACAAAAAAAATAATTTAGGTGGCAATGGACGATAAGAAGTCCATTAGGAAGTTCCAAGAGTTGTGGTCAGCAAGGTATGCAGCCAAAAGACCTGATGTAAGATAGTAGAGAAACTGGCATGTATCAGATCTGGAAAAAGCCAATGACTGATTCTAAAGCCATGACTGAGTAATGTCTCTATCTAACAGACAAGCAGGAAAAGCTCCCTCTGTAGCCCTTTATTCATCAGGTCTTCTGAATGAGGCCCACCAACAACAGGGAAGTAAATCTCTATTCAATCGATTTAAAAGCTAATTGTATTAAAAAATACTCTGACTGTTTGTCACCTATAAACTGTTAGTCAAACCAATAGGTACAATGATACCAGTTAAGATGCTAAACCATAACCATGGTAGATGCTTTCTGAGCAACCAACATTGATGGATCTTACCCCAACTGCCAGTGTTTGCTTCTCTGCCAGGCTCCACTGATTATTTGCCCAAAGGAAATTATATTCTATCTACCCTGGAGGAATCGAAGAAGTCAAGGCTGATCTCACAGTCAGAAGGAAGCATGTGCCTCACTCAGAATTACAGGGGTAATCATAAATACAAACCATCTGCATTGTTCTAGTTTCCTTATAATTGTACTTAAAAAATAAACTAAGTAATCACAATTAATATCACTATAACTTATAACCAACTCAAAAAACTGTGATATTTTACAATCTTTGTTAAGTGTTGTATTCCACAACTCCAGAACATTTTGATTCAAGCCAGCGGTGTTTTGAGATTTTCTGGTCAATCCAGATTAGTGGTTGCTACACTAGAGGCTACATCCACAGCAGAGCCTAATGGAGCCTCTCTGGAGTGCTCTGTCTAGGCATCTGACCTCATTCCATTCATTGTCTTAGATCCAACTGATACAGCATTTCTGGGGAATGAGCGGCTATATGGAAAAGCTAATAAAAGAAATTCATAGTAATATTTATTAAGTCTGAGAAGATCAAACTTAAGTGGTTAGTAACCATTCTCTGTTTAGAAATTGCCAAAGCTGCTTTGTTAAAAGATCATCTGTTCTTTTTGGACCAGAATTATCTCATTATTAGACAACCATTTTTCTACCAATTACTTTGTCTACATTATTCACTTCACTTTCTTCCCATTCCATACTGATTGTTGGACCCTGTATGAGATGCCCTGGGACTGGGAGACTGGAGAGTGAAATTACAAACTGTGGAGCAAGGCATGATTTACTCATGTTTCTTCTCTTGCAGTTCGGTGAAAGGCAAGTCTGTAAATCATCACAGGATATTGCTGATTCCCATCAAGTGTATGCAATATCATGCCTTCCACCCACTCATAGTTCCCCCACCAGCCACATTTTTGTAAAATTATGCCATTTTCCCAAGTTACTTTATATGCCCCTATACCATACTCTTAAAATAATATAAAATTTCCTTTCGTCTTAATTTCTCTCATTATTCCATCTGGACTGCTGAAATTAGATGCTTTAAGAACATTTTATCTTCTTTCTTAATACAACTTTCCTAAAATCAGGCTGCCCCATGAAAGCTTCTCTGTGTCTATCAGCTGTCCATGATCTATCTTCAACCCATACGAGTCTTCTCCAGCTTGGAACACTACCTTTGGTTAGAAAGCTTTTGATTTACCGTGATCAATGTCAAGGCTACTGATACTGTATCTTAAAATGAGAAAAAAATCAACTTAGTATTGTAGTATCAATGCCACAGAAAAATAGTAGATGATTATGATCCCTTAATTTTGAAATATATTTATAATATAATTCATGTTAATTAATAGTATGATACTTTCAAAATATACTTTTGCTTAATGAAATATAGAAGCCTTAGTCAAGTTTTGTTCTTGAATCTCCTTCTTTGCTGATTTGAAGAATGCCCCCCCAAAGACTTATGTGTTTGAATGCTTGGCCCATAGGGAGTAGTACTAATAGGATGTGTGGCTTTGTTGAAGTAGGTGTAGCCCAGTTCTGCATCACTGTAGAGGTGGGCTTTGACATCTCAGAAACTCAAACCAGCTCATTTCCTAGTGCCTGAACTCTCAGCTCCTCCAGCACCATGTCTGCTTGCATGCCACTTGTCTTGATGAAAATTATCTAAACTTCTGAACCGTAAGCCAGACCTAATTAAATGTTTTCCTTTATAAGACTTGTTGTGGTCAATGTGTCTTTTTGTAGCAATAAAACTCTAAGACACCTTGGTACTTTAAGATGAAAATATTTTAATTTCCTTGAGGAATAATACTCACTAAATAATGATTCAGCAATTTCTACTTGTAAAGAGAGAGAAAAAAAGAATTGTATATTCTCTTAAGGGTTATAACTTCAGACTAATTCAAGTATTTGATTCTGGATGGAGACATTTCAAAGTGGTGGTATAATCAAAATAATTCCTTTTAAGGTAACAAATTTTCCTTCAGATGCTTTTGTGATAATTTTTTCTTGGTTGGATGTTAACTCCCAACTATGTAAAAAAAAAAAAAACACCAAACACCCTAAATCCTATTATTTCCTTCTGATTCTGCTCCTAGCATCTCTTACTTAATGCTTACCAAACTGACTCCTTTGTGGCCCCACTTGCACAGAGTATGCATGTGTATACACTGACATTCACCAAGACTCCTGCACCTTGGCTAACCATCAAAGCCAAATCAGAGAAAAGCACGAAGTGCTGATGACTAAGAAAATGTCCAGTCCAATGCCCCAACTCATTCATCATGCATTAGCTTCATTTCTGCCTTCATTTTTCTCATCTCTGTTATCAGCCTTCATTACTTATCACTATTATACTTCTAACACACAATATCTTGAATTAGATTTAGGTCCTCTGATCCCAAGGTTCTTCAATGTTTTATATAAAAGCAAGAATTTGCCTGCACAGCTGCAAAACTAATTATGATAGTCTCTCTCACTTTCTGCCTTAGTAGACTTTCTTCTTCAAGTGTCACTTGCACGATTACTGTGATGGCTTGTTCACACAATAACCATCAAATTCCTTTTAGTTTTGTGACAGGGTCTTGCACACAACGCCAAAGCCATTGCTGTAACCAAGCTAAGTGACATTGATTTGTTTCAGTTGCACAGTACTAGAGTGTAAGGTGGGAAATTCCATTTCAGGAACATAATTGACAGCTGAATGAAGGGGCTATCCTAGTCGTCAGGCATCAAAGACAGAACAAAAGAGAGGCACACCCTCCTTCAGCATCTCAGCTATCTGTGAGAAGGTTCTCTGAGGAGGGCATGGGAATGGTAGTAGGGATCCTCCATTCATCAAGGTTTGCCATCAAATGATGAGCTTGACCGTGGATCCTTAACAAATACATAAACTATTTTGCTACGTTATTTTATATGATACAAATACACAAATGACTCTTTCTTCTTTAATACCTCCCCTAGTCATTATAAAAGCTGTGTTTTCCCCCAAAATTTAGAAGCTATATTTGATAAGTATGAAAAGTAGGTTTCAAACACTCAGCTTTCTTGCATTTTTTCAGGGTTTCTTGAATTGTCTTTACTGTTTGCAAAATGTGCCTGGTTCATTTGGCCCGTGTGGCATAGTAGGCTGACGTTTGCCTTACAAGCTAAAGGACTGTCTACAGTAAATACAGCATCAATGTATTGTGCATCCCTAAACACAAAGAACTTGGAGTGTAGACTCATGGGGATCATGTGTGTTATGTATCATGTTGTTAGCTTTAAGATTAATTGAAAAAAATTAAGTACTGCTTCAAATCATAAGTCAGTGGCAAAAGTGTTTTTAAAAAACTGTATTTAATCTGATGTGAAAATACGATTATAAATAATTCTCACTTATTTACACTATAACCACACATAAAAAGGAAAGAAGAAATACTATATGGAACAAATGAAGGACAAATGTGGAAGATTTTAACTGCCAAATAATATTAATAATTAAACATAATTTAAGTAACATTCTAAACACAATTATTAAAAGACTAGAAAAAAGACTAGTAATCATGCTGGTTTAAAAAAATCTAACTTCATATTATCTAAAAAAAATAACTTTATATAGAAACATATATACGTACATGTATATATAAGAAAATACATACCATGCAATCATTAATTGAAATAAAGCTTAATGCCAAATTGAATCTCAACATGGCATAAGGTGTGTGAGGAACAGAAAATCCTACTAAATGCTGAAGCAATCAATTCTCTTGGAGAGTACAGCAAGGTACATGGATGTACCTAAGACTTGTGTTTCAAAATCTATGAAAATAACCAGCTTGCAAGTAAGTAAACAAATCTGTAATTATAGTTAGTTGGTTCAACTGTAACTGTCTCTCGAACAAGAAAAATAGAAAGAAAATTTACTAAGAAATCTGAAACACTTGGAAGGGATTCTCTACCAACTTACTAACTCTCAATGTACAGAATGTTGACAAAACAAAAATAAAATGTTTTCATGTATACATTAAACACACACAAACAAACCAGATTCTGGGGTAGAAAAAACTTTAGACTTTTTAAAAGGAGAAGCAAGAATGTTTTCCTTGAGTCAAACAGTATTATACTAGGTATGATTAAAATAGTTTCCAAGGTTAAGTAGAAAACACATAGAGTTTGGAATAGTTATTTTTAATCAATGAGCTCTTGTAACAGTAAAATTCAACAATTCGTTAAAAAGAGTTTTTAAAGAGAAAGTCACAAATATTTGTAAATTAAGAAGCATATTTAAAATTATCTCATGGTAAATGAAGAAACCACAAGAGGAAATTCAAATATTCATAATGGAGTGAAAATAGAAATATATCATATCAGATTGTGTGCCATACAGTGAGAATGAAATTGATAGCACTAAGTGTTTGTGTTAGAAAAGAGAAGTAAGGCCCAATAAATAATTTTGCCTCTGCTTTTACAAGGTAAGAAAATGAGAGAAAATGGAATTTTAAATAAACAACTAGAGTAATTGAGCAAAAAGACAAAATCAATAAAATTTAGAAGATAAAATTTTAGAAAAATCACAAGCATTCTCTCCTGAGAAAAGGATCAATAATTTGAGCTATCAATTTGATAAATTTGATAGCTCAGATTAAATGAACCAATTCTGTAGAGACATATTTAAAAACCTGCCAAGGCTCACATAAGCAAAATAAATGCCTTGAATAGCCTAATGTCTACTTTGAAATTTGAGTTTCTGGCTAATACACATCCAAAGAGTAAAATTCCAGGGTTATAGAGCTTTTTTGCCTTTAATTATTTTTAATTTTGTTTGTTTTATGTGTATGGGCATTTGACAGTATGCATGTCTGTATATTTTATGTGTGCTTCCTCTCCATGGAGACAAGAAAATGCCATTGGATCCCTTAAGAGTGGAGTTATAAATTGATTGTGACCTGTCATGTAGATGCTGGGAATAGAACCCAGATCCTCTACAAGAGCAGTCAGTACTTCTAATCACTTCTCCTTCTCAACTCCCTTAACCATCTTTAATTAGCACATACTAATTCAAAGCTTGAGACACAAAATTCCTTTATAAAGTCTCTGGAGATACAGAGAAAGAGTAATACTTTCTTGATAACCTTAAATCCATTCTTTCCCCAAAGCTAAAAGCCCTCAGCAAAATGCTGGGAAACTTAAATTCTGTCATATGTGACAGAATATGTTATCCAGGTACACTTTTTCCAGAGTTGTCAGGTGGCCAACATTTGAAAATCAATCACTACAATCCTTTACTTACGAAAATCAGTTTATACATCAAATGCATCTGACAGAATTCAGCATCAGTTCATAACTTAAAAAGAGAATAAGCCAAAGAAGAGGAAGGAGTAAAGGGAGGGAGGGTTGGAGAGGAAAGGAAAGAAGTGAGGATAAAACAGTAAACTGCGAAGCTTCCACCAAGTAATGGTTGGCATCCACAAGACCTACATCCACATTATGTTCAATGTTGAAAGATCGAGTATATTCACTTAACATCATGGCCTAGTCAAAATGATTTGCTCCCAATTCTGTTTATGCTTCAATTGCACTCTAACTTGTGCTCCCAAAACTCAGCAAAAGAAATAAAATACAGGGAGATTTGGAAAGGAAAAAATAAAATCATCTTTGTGGAGATTGCTTGAGTAGATATGTTTTTTAAAATCCCCAGTATTGTTCTTTGGTGTGCAAAGTTATTTAAATTTTTAAAAATCCAATTTATCTATTTCTCTTTGTTATTTGTACTTCTATGTCGTATCTAAGGATCTACTGATAAATCCAAGGTTCATACTTCTTTTAATCCTGTGATTTTTGTTCCTTATTTACATTATTGTTCCCCTTTAGCTGTTTCCTGTACAGTATAAGATAGAGTTCCTTTCATTCTTTTCAACGCATGTACACAATTGTACCCAAGATAATTTTCTCCTCCAGCAAACACCTTTGTAATTCTTGTTGAAGATCAACTAACCATCCAATTTAGGGCCTATTTATGGACTGTTTCACTGGCCCATTTGTATAGCTTTATGTCACTACCATATCACTTTGATCACTATTGCTTTTGTTTTATTTGAATTCAGAATTGTTCATCTATTTGATCAATAATAATATTATTTGGTTTACACTTGAATTTAATCACCTGTTTAGAATCTGTTTTTCTAGTTCTTGTAGCACTAGAGGTCAGTCCTGGAACTTTGCATGCTAGGGAAGTGCTTTACTAGGTAACTAAGTCTAGAGCTTGCAGTTCTACTATTTCTGGAAAAGAGGAAGGTGCACTTTTGATCACAATACAGTCAGAATATAAATTATGTTAGTAGCACCATCTTAATGAAATGAAGTCTTCTAATCCATAAGTGTGGGTGTCTTCCCATTTGTTTAGATATTTATATTGTTCTTTAGCAATATCTTACAATTTTCATTACATAAGCTATTGGCTTCCTTGGTTTAATTTATTCTCATTTCATTTTATCCTTTTTGATGCTGTTGCAAAAAAAGAATGCTTTTCTTACTCTTCTGGGATCCTACTTTGCTGTAAAGCAAAATGCATCTGTATTATGTGTTGGCCTTTGGTCCTATAACTTTTCGGAATTTATTTTTATTAAGGGCCCAAGTGCATTCCTAAGGAAGACCATGAGTGCATGGTAGGAGTAGACAGGGGAACTTGAAGAGTGAATGGTTCTATTAATAGGTTCTCACCACTTTTGTTAAGTTCATCTTCTGGAAAGCACAGTTAGAAGTTAAGTTAAGCACCAAAAGTTCAAGGTCAAGAGTTAATGAAATTGTTTTTAATATCTGAGAAATGATTTTTTCATATTTTGACAAAATGCTGCCCAAAAAGTACAAATGGATGCAGGATAGTCAATGGCTAAACTCTGACAAGACAGGGTAAGCTAGTCCTTTATAAGTCCTGCTTCACTTAAGGTCTGTCAGATGTTCTGGGTCATATATATATATATATATATATATATATATATATATATGTGTGTGTGTGTGCGTGTGTGTGTGTGTGTATATGTGTATGTGTAGTGTATGTGTATGTATATGTATGTATGTATATATGCTGTGTGGTATACAAACCTGCATGGAAGGAAAATATTGAAAAACAAAAAATAAAAATAATTTTAAATCTAAGAAAAGAATGGTTGGCTACTCACATAACATTTGTTCTACTACTGCTCCAGTACACCTTGCAGGCAGGTCATTATTGTAGGTTGCATGGTTTGTAGTTGGACAATATTAAGGATTACCTTTCTTTTCTTGTAGCGTGCAAAATATCTTTGAGCACTATTAATGCTAGTCAGCAGGAGTGAGGCTTCTAGTTAGGCTCAATTTCTCCATGTTTGATGACAAAGGTAAGGGTTGTCTTTAGCAATATAATCTTATTATCATGTTTTAGAGAGCAACCAATAGCATTGCCAATAGTCTGTGATAATTGAAGGGATTCCTTCAAACCCTATTGACCAAAAATTCCACAATATAAAACCTATCCATATAAATGGCACTGGAGGGTCTACATGATAGCATGTCAAGTTGGGTTGATTCTACCATTATATTATGATTATATTTAGATTCCATATATTAAGAAGCTTCTACAGTAGTAGGTTTTAATGTGGCTATTAAATTGTCCCTCCTCATATTTCCCGCTTCCTGTCTTCTCTTACTTTGCCCTTCTCTTCTATTCTTCTCCTATTTAATCTCCAGCTCTCTCCACGAGATGGAAAGCATACCTGGCACTACTAAAGTTGCCAAGAACCTGAGACTAGGTAGGTCATATGACAAGGGAAAAATCCATTACTATTAATCTACTAAAAGAACATATCAATAAAATTAATCTTAATGGAAATCTACTATATCCATAAATCAGTGCCTTGCTCAGCAATCATTAGAGAAACGTTTTGCTTCAGTAGATAGGAATTAGCATAGAGATTCACAACTAGACAGGAGGCAGATATTGAGGGACTTTGGAGCATTTAGTCCTAAGTGGAAAGTTTTGTCAAAGCCCTCCCTCTCAAGACTATATGCAAAAGAGGAGGCAGAGAGACTATAAGTACCAGAGGTGATGGAAGACATAAGGAAACAGTATCTTCCAGACACAAGAGTGCTATACATATGAACTCACTGGCTGTAACAGCAAACACAAGACCTGTACAGGTTCAAGCTAGAAGGAGTCTCAGCAATGAGAGAGGAAAGTAGACATGGGCTTCCTCTTCTAACCAGGAAGCCATTTGTAGTTGATACCTGCTAGCAAATGGAAATCAGTTTTTTCCATTAAAAGTTTACTTGATATACCAACCACAGTCCAGGGCATTCCAGTGCTACTTAGTCTCTACAGAATGAACTCTATAGTTACTTTGTGAATTTTTGTTTTGGCAGGTTTTTTTTTTTAAATCTTACTGGTATTTTGTTTCTTTCAATTTTTCATTTTTATAGATTTATTTTAAGTGAGAGAACATAAAGTTGGGTTGGTATGTACAGAGGGATGTGGGGAGGATCTGGGAGGAGTTGACGGGAGGGACATGATCAAAATAGATTTTATAAAAAGTTTCAGTAAAAAAGGGAAATTATTTTTTCTTTTATTGAAAATAGATATTTTTCTCACATAACATATCCTGATTACGTTTCTATTCCCTATCCACTTCTCATCTTCTCCCCACTCCCCCTCCCACCTGTATCCCCCTTTTCTATCTCTCATTTGAAAATGGTCTTCTAACAGATAATAATAATAAAATAAAATTAATGTAACAAGGAAAAACAAAACTAACACATCAGAATCAGACAAACAACAAACAAAAGAAAAAGAAAGACAAAACACAAGAAATAGAGACACACTCAGGAAACTCATAACATCACTAAACCGGAAGCCATAATATATACACAAAAGACCCATATTGTAAAAAGAAAAAAGTAAATGCATATAAATAAAATTAAACTAAGATCTTTAAAAAGATAAAATTAAAAATAAAAAAGAAAAAGTCCTGATACGGCATTATGAGGCAAGGAACCTCCAAAGATGATACTAAGTCCATTTCCTGTTGGCCAGCTACTACTAAGCATGCAATCTACCCTTAAGAGTAGCTTGTTTTCCCAAGGATATTTTCTTGTAGAAAACTAAAGTTTTATTTGCAAAGAGTTATCAACTGAACATTTCTTCTGGGTTAGGGATGATAGCTTGTGCCCACTTCACCTGTGTGATCCCATCTGGTACAGACCTGTGAAGGCCATGTGCAATGCTGTCCCCAAACCCCAGTCTCTGTGAATTAATGTGTGTGTTAATTATGTTGATATAGAGGGCCCTTTTTTATTGTCATTTTCCATCTCCCATGGCTCTTATACTAGTTCAAACTTTTCTTCTGCAGTATTCTTTGAGTTCTGTAAACCAGGCAAGCTACTTACCTGTCCCTTTCCGTCTATGGAAAATAAGATAATTGAACCATATTATGACAGGACCTACTTTCTATATATGATCATCATGAAAATATGGTGTTAATATATATCATTTGCTTAGATACTGCCTGGCATGGACTATCTATAGAGGCTTCTTGTTATCTGTGGCAGAGCTGTCACATAAACTCAGGGAAAGAAGCCAAAAAACACTGGCAAAGAATGTAAGTTCTTTAATATGAACTAAGGATGCCTCTTACTGTGCAGAAATGGCTCTTCTGGGCAAGAAACACAGAAGCATTACCAATTAAAAGCTAGGCCTTTTATGTCTTTGCTTCCACAAGGTCCCACTCCAGTGATTTCTGAGCACCAGTGTGAAGAGCTATATAGTCAATCAACAGCTTGATACATCCTTCTAGCCCTCTTACACCTTGGCCATGCATGCCAGTGACTGCAGACTCACCAGTGCACACCACTAGCAAGAAATCACTGCAAAGTGCTAAGTGATCATTAGATCACCACCTGAATGGGGAGGTTTTCAAATGTCTCTTCCTTCTAGCAAGCCTTGGATTTAAGGATATAAAATTGTTCCTAAAATTACATGCTACATGAAAAAAAGATGAGAACAAAAATTTGCAATCTAATCAAAAATATGATAAATAGTTCTCTGGATTGGGATGCAACTCGGTAGAAGAGTATGTACAAAATAATGAAAGTAATAAATAATAAATTCTCCTACAAAAAATCAAATATAAAAAACAGCAACATATATCCAGAAGGGACTTTTGGGTTCTAATATCATGAGGGTCACATTTTGTTTTCTTTGAAATTTTGTTTTCTAAAAATGTGTTATTTGATCATATTATCAAAAATATCTAAAAGAATATTTATAAACTTAGAAGAAATAATGGTGGTATTTATTACATCATGTATTATATTTTTCTCTGGACTCATTTCTGATGTACAGTCAGTGTAATTTAATTCAGTGCCTTGATGCTATCATCAAGAATGTCCATCCCTCTGATTCTTTCATTCTGTGTTTCTCTCTCGCTCTTTTTCATCTCTCCATCATTCCTCCATCCCTTCCTTCCTTCCTTCTTTGTTCTCAACACTTCTCTGATTTTTCTTAAGTCCGCCCCCTCTGCATTTTTCAGCAGCAATAAATAATACAGGAACTCTACTTGCACATGAATATATGTCCTAATTTGATCAACTCCTTTCATGTGATCTTCCCTGAAACAATGATATTGGCTCAAAGAATATTTGTGTCCCAGTTAGTTTAGGTGTTGGTTGCAGGACAATTCCTAAATCAAATTGCTAACTAAAGGAGATAGGATCATCCCAGTTGGTTAAAGATAGAACCAAATTTTATTTTAAAAACTGTCAATTCCAGATTGTTTTTAATCAAGGAAAAAAATATATCCCCAGATCTTAGAATTCTCTCTCCCCTTCTCTGCTATTCTGTCCTAGGGTCCAATTAAATTCTGAAAAGTCACTCATCACTATGATCTACAACATGCAATCTGTCTCACTGGCCTCATCTATCTCATCTAGCCCTACACTGTTTCCCTGATACTACTATTCCTACCTCTGTTCTCACTTTCTATCTCCAATCATGATGATCATGCATTTTGTTTCAATTTCAGTTCCTTTGTACCTTTGGCATTATTCTTGGCCACTTCTATGCAATCTTGAAGACTCTTCAGGAACACAAGTAAGTTTTATGACTTTGTAAACCTACCTCTGTTCAGTTTAGAGATCATCCACTCCTCATTTATGATGTATGCATAGGACCATGTTAGAGTATCACATGTACTATTAGGTTTTGGTCTTCTGGACTCTAGGAGACCTGATCATAGGTCATCCAAGAATCAAACATGTTTTCCACCCTTACCTGGGCACTCAGCCTCCCTGCTTCCTTGCTGCTAAAGCATTTACTTTTCCTTATAATTTTGTTTTTCACTCTAAGTTTATTTTGATAAACTTTATGGTATCTTTATTCAGGTTTTATTTCCTGTTTTTCAAGCAACATTTTGACAATATCCCGTGCCTTATCACCTTCTTGCCAAGATTTAATGCATAAATTTGGCTTTTAAGATGCTCATTTTGCCTATTGGCTTTTGAAAGTTTGACAAGATGGTATAACATGACATTAGCTCCAGGCAACAACCACCTAGACAAGAGTCTAAGACTTATCCACCCTCTTAGCTAAGAAGTTATTCAGAAGACATGTAAAGAAGATAATATAACTGATCTAGTCATACTTGGTAAATTCTAGCCTAAAGGTGATGAAAAACATTATGGTGGGTTATATCCAAATTGGCTTATTTGACTAAAGAAAAATAACAACTAAGTTTTTCCAAGTACCTGTGGTACATGCTGCTCTAAGCAAAATATAAGATAGGGATCCCAGGTTATTAGGAGTCCCTTCATCTAGAAAACAGCTAAAACTAGAACAGTTTTAACAAAAGAAAATATCATAAACTGTATGCACTCATACTTTAAAATTAATTAGAACAACATGATGGCTGGTGGCAAAAGAAAATAAACCAAAATAAATATTAGGATGTGAATAAAAGTTCACTTTATTTTACATGGCATACTTCTGTGGGAAAAGGTAATGGAATGAAGCCTTGCCAGGTCTTATGATTCCATTCTTGTCTGCCAGAGTTCTGAGGCAGTTAGATTAGAAGTGGAACATTCTCCTTCAAGAAAATAACATTGTGAACCAACAGGATCAACTCACATATAAATTCACAGACACTGAAGTGGGGGCAGCATTGGACAGGGCCTTCAAAGGTCTACACCAGATGGGATCTTACAGCTGAAAGAAGTGGACACAAGCCACCATCTTGAACCCAGAAGCAATGTCTAATTGATAACCACTTGCAACTGAAAATTTAGCTTGAATTTGGAACAATATGCCTTTGATGTATTCCATTAGTACAATGGCTAAAAGAAAATAATATTCTAATTATAGGTTACTCTACATTACAAGGGCCACATTAGCTTCCCTGGGAAATGATAGACAAACCTTTGGCAAAGTTCAAATGTAATAGAGAATAATTTGGAATGGGAAAGACCAAAGGAGGATTCATAGATAAGGATATGCAAAGAGGTAGGATACTGTTAGTGAAACACACAATAACCAAGTTTGGAGCTAGGGCAATGTGGTGAAACCAGTTTACCAAAATCAATTAAAATGACATCCTCACCAGTAAGCTAGTTGGGATTTGGAAACCTTTATTTTCTGGAAGGTGTAGTATATGTTGAAGAATAGAAGATGGATAAAATAGTATGTATTTCTCTTCTACTAGGTATCAAACATTACCAAGTACTTGTAGCTATGATTATATTTCCCATTCTTGAAAGGTTTTAGGGTAGGTATTAATTATATGAATTTTTACAATAGTAAGAAATGAACCTCAGTGTCAGGTGACAAGGATCATCTCACCATCACTAAGGGCTAGAGGGCTGTGACAGGAACATATATTTGTTTGTCCTAGGTTCCTTATAATTTACATTGTAATGCATTGCCCAAGTTTATATTGAAGTAGGGTTTATGAAGAATAATTGGTGAGGATAAATTTCAAAAGGCATATGAGAGCCAGAACTTGCATTCAAAAAGAGAAACTTGAACCTAAACTTCTGAGAGCTGATGATTCATTGAAAGAAGAGAGTGATAGTGTCATGTCGACGCTTCCAAGAAATAAATCTTGTAGTCACCCACTGTGTCAAGGTGATTCCTTAAAAACCTTTTCAATAGGTTCAGAGAGAATAAACCTAACTGGGATTGCAATGACACTGATTAAATTAAGGCAGAGACAAGTAAGATGACACCACAATAAAAATTGGGAGTTGGTTAGACCTCAAGTATTAAGAGAGGAGATTATGAAGAAAGTATTACTTCAGAGGTAGGCTGGAAATCACTATGAAGAAGGTACCAGGGTGGTTGGGGGAGGGGAGCCCAGCATGATGTCTTGCATTCCTGACATTTAAAATTTGATGCATTAGTTGTATAACTTGGCAGGAACTACTTTGGTGCTTGGATGGTAGTTGCCATAATACACTCAGCATTATCACCAGACAAAGAAGTAATAAAACCCTATTACATCTCTTTGGTTCTTTGTATATTTCTTCTGCCTGTTCTGTGTGACATCAATTCTGTTCCAGTGGTGACCAAGGAAAGTTACTCAGTCCACCCCACCCCCACTCCCACCCCCACCCCCTCTAACACAGCATTCCTTCTTGGTTCACTGGCTCACTGGTGCTAGGAACCCAGTTTACAAATGTTTTGCTGTAATTTTAGCAAATTCTTACCATAAAGTAAGAGTTTGGATATCTAATAGTCACATAGAGCCCAGTTCTGTACTTTGGGACCAAAAAAATAAAAATAAAAATAAAAAATAAAAAAAACCCAGGATTGGTGTAAGGACAAAATGGAAATGAGATTGGGATAGAAGTACATTTTTTTCCCAACTTCCATCCAACTACATTTTACTGAAGGAGCTGTGATCATATTTGGATCTCCCAATATTAGATTCCCTCACATATTCACCAAATATGATCCTATATGCAATCATCCTTATATATTTCATGTATTATATTTTTACAGAGCAACCTGTAGTTGGCTTTAAGTAATGTTGAGAAAGGATAATGAAAATCTTTCAAGTTTTCCTAGCTTTGCCTTAAGTCCACAGACCTGTGAACTGACTGAGATCTGGTTTCAAAATGAAGAATAGTGATTCATATCAAAGCAACAATTGAGAGGACAATTCTGCTTGAAGATTTTTCTTCAAAAATAGTGAAAATGATTGTTTTTTTTATATAATATTGCTTCTAATAACACTAGGTGTCTATGGACTGGCCTTGTTATGATAATGATGTCACCTTTACTTATACTAATAAAATGCCATCTACTTTCTGCCACTGTGAAATCTTCATGCTCACTGGTATGGTTGGCTACTACTACAGTAGCATGTATTTCTTTAGACTTTGACCTGAAGAGGACAGCTACCACTGTGAGTCTCTGAGACGATATTTTTCTGTCACCAGTATATTCCCAGATGCCTGGATGAAGCAACTTTGAGTCTTTCTAGAAAATAGCCCAGATATGAATTCTCCGATTCTATATTATACATCTATTCTAACCTTTGTAGTTCCTCAAGCCTCAATTTTCTGCCATTATAAAACCTGGCTCTCTAAGGTTGGACATTATCGAGGCTGAACATTAAGAGTTTGATTATCTCACTCACATTCCTCTTGCCCTATCTCCTCATGCCTGTGCCTGCCTAAATTTCAGTCCACAGTTCTCCTCACTATATTTCTATGTGTTTGTTTGTTTGTTTTTGTTTTTCTTCTAAAAGTATCCCCATGGTCATTAACTCCTCTGACATTTTAGCTCATGTGTATACAATAAGTACATTTCAATAAATGGACCCACATTCCAGTATCAAAAGACTGGACTAACAGAAAGTGCACCCTGTCTAAACTGAGACTCTGTTGCGTATAAAGCTGATCAAAGCCAGGGTGTAATAAATTGTGATGATAATAGATAAAGACTTGAGGCTGAAGGGATGTGAGGAATTGCATGTTTGCTCAGATCACCAAGGCAACACACGTCCACATGCTTACACTAGTATGGACAGGTGATGTATAGATGACTTGATAGGTTAAGACTAACTTTAAAATAATTGGATTTTTATTTCTGTTTTATGTCTTGATTACAGTATCTAATTTACTTTATTCTAGTATAATTTGGCAACACAAATTTTGCAATTTGTAGAAAATGTTTTTTGAATTATCACAACTTTCTGCCAAAGCAATTGTTTACTTACCACGGGCTTTGAAATTATTAAAGAAACAACACTATTTTATTCTAATACTTTATTTAAGCCTGAAGAAATTAAAAATAAGTAAATCTTACAGTATGATGATTTATATTCTTACCAATAGTGAAGTAGCTTTGAATATATTTAATCTAGGGGATGTCAGCGATTCTACACATTCCCTTATAACCATTTGGAACATGCGTAATGCCTTTAAAATGTTTTCTATAGGCTGTTTTATCTAAGGGAAACAAGATTGCGTCATTATATGTCAGAGGCTAACAGTTAAACTAAAGCTCAAGTTCCACAATAAAAGTAAGGTCAGTCATCAGGGTAGAGCCCAGCTCCAGTCTTTCTTGCTCATGGGGAGCTACATAATAATAGAACTGTAAAATTTTGACTGGACTTTTTCTCCTGGGTTACATATAGTTCTGTAACAAACCAGCATGCAAAATAATCAATATTGAACCCTGTCAGAGGAGTTAATGACCATGGGGATACTTTTAGAAGAAAAACAAAAACAAGCAAACACATGGAAATATAGTGAGGAGGACTGTGGACTGAAATTTAGGCAGGCACAGGCATGAGGAGGTAGGGCAAGAGGAACGTGAGTGGGATAATCAAACTCTTAATGTTTGGCCTCGATAATGTCCAACCTTAGAGAGCCAGGTTTTATAATGGCAGAAAATTGAGGCTTGAGGAAGTACAAAGGTCACACTCCGAGTCTAATTTTCACTCAATATAAAGTAAAGCTTCTTTATGTGTTTTCCTAAGTATTAGGACTGATGAAACAATTTCTTGGACCGTGCCTTTGAAGAAAAGGCAGGCAAGTGAAACCACAGGCCAGAGAAAGACAGATGAAACCATGTATTCATTTGTCATAGAAACCCCCTGGGGACCTATGATCCGAGCCATTCAAGGGACTATCAGGAATGTGGATCACTGAGAGCTGTCTAGATGTGCTCATCATACAGCAGACAACTGTAATCCAAGGAAAGACGTTAGTGCTAGCACACTTCTAGTGACTTCTAGTTCAGAGCAGAGGAAAAACAGGGATGGGTGCTGGAACAGCTCCAGCTATGCCTTTCCAGATAGCAGCAAGATATTATCTAGACCTTGGAGGGATAAGCTGGGTTTTAAAAGGGCAGGGTAGAATAGCACTTAGAGAAAGAGGACATGTCTGGTGTCCTTTAAGGCTCAGTCTAAACGCAACGGAGACTTTCTTTCCTCTTCTCCGGTTTCAAGATCTATCCTCTCTCAATGCTAGCACTTAACTCCCACTGCATTAATGTACATCCCAGTGACTCAACCTTACAGTCTTAAAGGAGCAAACCCAGCTACCCTACACAGCTGTCCAGCTGATTGATGCCTCACGATGTCATCGAGTTGAGGCAAGAATGAGAAAGGTAACTAGGAGCACCCAGATGATTTCATCCTCTTCTTATTCTCTTAACCCAGTGAGATTATCCTGAGTAGGGAAATCCCACCCTGAGAACAAAGTCCAAGAAAACTGGGTGAGAAGCACTCCAGCACCCCAGCCACAACACCACAGGTGACAAATGGAGTGGCCTGCGCATTTCAAAGATGCTTCTAGAAGAGCAGTTCAGCCGTGCAGAAATAGAAAGCTTTGTTTTCTGTATTGGAAGGATAATCTCAAATGCATTAAAGTGAGGGTGAGATATAAACTATTCTCTCAAGAATAAATTCAGAAATGCCTAACAATGTAGGATTCGTTTTCAACTTTTTTCTTTGTTTGTTCTGTTTTTTTTTTTGTTTTTGTTTTTGTATTTCTTTTTTTTAAAGATTTATTTATTTGTTTAATGTGTATGAGTACACGGCTTCTGTCTTCAGACACACCAGAAGAGGGCATCAGAGCCCATTACAGATGGTTGTGAGCCACCATGTGGTTGCTGGGAATTGAACTCAGGACCTCTGGAAGAGCAGTCAGTGCACTTAATTGCTGAGCCATCTCTCGAGCCCATTGTATTTCTTTTTTAAAAAACAAATTTTGTTGGATATTTTATTTACATTTCAGATGTAATCCCCTTTCCCCATTTCCCCCTCACCCAGAAACCCCCCATCCCATCACATTTCCTCCTGCTTCTATGAGAATATGCCTCCACCCACCCTCCCACTCCCACCTCCTCACCCACAATTTCCCCCACACTGGGGCATCCAGCCTTCACTGGACCAAGGACTTCCACACCCACCTATGCCTGATAATGTCATCCTCCCCTATGTATAATGCTAGAGCCATGGGTCCCTCCCTATGTGCTCCCAGGCTGGCGGTTTATACCTTGGGGGCTCTGGTTGGTTCATATTGTTGCTCTCCCCATGGGGCTGCAAACCCTTTCAGCTCCTTCAGTCTTCTCTCTCACTCCTCCATTGGAAACCCTATGATCAGCTCAATCAGCTGTGAGCATCCTCCTCTGTGTATTTCAGGCTCTGGCTGACCTCTACGGAGACAGCTGTATCAGGCTCCTGTCAGCATGCACTTCCTGGCATCCACATCAGTGTCTAACTTTGGTGACTGCACAAGGGATGGATACCCAGGTAGAGCAGTCCTGCACAGACCCTCCTTCAGTTTCTGTCCCACACTTTGTCTCCATATTTGCTCCCATGAGTATTTTGTTACCCCTTCTAAGAAGGGCCAAAACACCCACACTTTGTTGGTGGGATTGCAAACTGGTACAACCACTCTGGAAATCAGTTTGGTGGTTCCTCAGAAAATTGGACATAGCATTACCTGAGGACCCAGCTATACCACTCCTCGACATATACCCAGAAGATGCTCCAACATATAACAAGGACACATGTTCCGCTGTGTTCATAGCAGCCTTATTTATAATGGCCAGAAGCTGGAAAGAACCCAGATGTTCTTCAACAGAGGAATGGATTTAAAAAAAATGTGGTACATTTACATAATGGAATATTACTCAGCTATTAAAAACAATGAATTCAAGAAATTCTTAGATAAATGGATGGAACTAGAAAATATCATGCTGAGTGAGGTAACCCAATCACAAAAGAACACACATGGTGTGCACTCACTGATGATTGGATATTAGCCCAAAAGCTCGAAATATCCAAGATAGAACTCACAGACCACATGAAGCGTTTTCAACTTCTTAAAGGCATAGTGTGAAGGGGGTCTGGGCAGGATCCCACTAAGATACTTTAAGGGTTACACTGCTTTGAATACTCATTCACTAGAATGTGAATAGTGAATAGTGGGAAAACTCCAGCTGGGGTGTAAGTTTTAAGTCAGCAATGACAACAAGTATGGGCAGATGGAACTGCAGGCACCTGCTTATTAAGTGTCACCGGATCTAGCAGCTGAGTGGGCTTTGTGAAACAGGATTCTATGTTCTTCAACTGTGCTGCCTGGGTCCAGTAAAATGTTCTGTTGTTAAAGGAAACCTCATTTCCCTTTCCCTGAAGGCAAGTGCACCTCAGGAAATGAGAAATGGCGCTATCTCAGGTACAATACATCATGGGACTTGAGTGTATTCATCAATCAAAGACTCCCTTCTTTTGCTACCACTTGACAATTTTCCATCTAACAAAGGCCTGGAAACAGGTACACTTTTTCATGGGGTGTCTGGTTGTCTGCACATATGTGCAGAGACTGGCTAGAAGAAGCTCATTTTAACATTTACTTTATTTACTAAGACCTTGACATTCTCTACATCAGACACAGCATAATTTTTGTTGTTATTGTTAATATTATGCATTGGTAAATTTCTTCCTAAAATGATAGTGGCATTGACTCAAAATCCTTAACCCAGAAACACACACACACACATATATTAGAATATTGAAGATACATATAGATATGTATGTATGTATGTATGTATGTATGTATGTATGTATGTATGTATTGGTTCTTAAAGAATCAGAGAAAATGTGGATGAAGCAGCCTTTTATTTTCTATCTCATTTGTGGTGAAGGAAGCTTGTTTTTCAGATGCTAGAAATTAAAATTCTATCAACAACAACTGGCTGGCAGAATAAAGACTTCAGCCCACTAGTAGCCATGAGAATAAATATAAAGTCACCCAGCAAAAGGATGCATGTGAGGGCTATCCTCTGGCAGAGACCTTTTCATGTATATTTAGATGACATTAAATTTTCTTTTACAAGTTTATTTTCACCACTCTTGGCTGACACACTGACTCTTGGGAAATCATTCTCATGGCATCTCTTCCCACTCAAAGCCTGAAGATTTTTTTCCCCATCTACTTTGCTTTATCTAGATTTCCATGCACAAGGCTCTTTAATGGGAGCACAGTTCGTTAGTATTATAAGTGGTGTCCTCCTGCATCAATTAGCAGTGGAACTTTGGTCTCATCTTCAACTCTCTTGGCTCAGACTTTAAGGTTCTTGCTCTTCCTCCTCCTGTTGACAGAGATTGGAAAGCTCAAAACTTTAGTTTCATCTGCAGATGGGAAATTTTGTTCCATCCTACAGAGGGGCAGTAGGCTTAATAAGATAAAGAGTGGAGTAATGCTTTGGGTGCTACTAGTGCAGTAACTATTACTACTGAATGAAGGAAGATGCCAGATGTCACCAGGAATTGTTCCTCTGAGTAATATCCATTCCTATTTGTATCTTCCAACCATGCCCTGTGGGTGCCTCTCCTGGTTAGGTAGAATGAATGAAAAGTTAATCTTGGGAACTCACAGAGAGAAACCTCTCCATAATTCTCAGCCCCTTGGTGAACAGCACCATTGAAATACTAATTCACAGGAGGGAAGCTGCCTTTGCTCCCTCATATTCCTTGGCTAGAGTTTCTGGCATTTCATCCTTTCTTCCTACTGCTGGCTCTTTGAGCAGGCTGTCCAGGCATTTTTGGTTTGGCAACTATTGCATTGAATTGCTTCTTCTTAAAATAACTCGAAGCACTTGATTTGGCTTACTCTTAAGCCTTTTCTCCCTTGATTCATCCCGCTGAAAGAGAAGAAAAGATAAATTTTCACTGGGACCCAACTGAGTTCCATCTTCCCCTGTGCTGTATAAACCCCCATATGGTCAAGAAGCCCAGTGTTGTCCTTTTCCAGAACAACTGACCCTGCCCAAAATTCTTAGTGCTGATGCCCAGAGCCTTCTAAGGACTGAATGGAACCCCTGGAAAATTTATATTTGCAGAGGCATGAAAGCTATGCTCATGTAAATTCCTGTAGGGGTTAAGCCCTAATGATTGAGGAAGATATAAAATGGAAAAATCAGACATAACTGGAAAGGATTGCACTTGACACTATTTCCTAGCAACCGCCCAGTTTTCAGGGCAGTGTTTATTTTATGTGGTGCTTTTCAAAATGATGCCTTTAACGTTATCGCTACGTAGATGGCTAATTTTCTCGGTAACGTATGTAGTCTGCAAAAATTCTACGATGGGACTGAAAAACACCAGTTGTCATTAAATAAAGAGTACCTGGTTAATTACATTTTAAGCTAGAAACATGCTTTTTGCCTCCTTTGCTATACTGCTATTATGTTTATAAGCTACTCTGCCTCTCTGGAATCTTGTTTTGATTTCTGTAGGGCAAAAAGGCTATCAGGTGGAGTTGCTATTATATTTTTCTTTGTTCATTTGGGATTCTACTTATGTTGTTCTTATACATTTAGCTTCATCTCTCAAACGTGTATTCTGAAAATTAATAGAACTTTCATTTCCCTTCTACTGTTGCATCAAATGTTACTTCCTTCAAAGAAAAGTAGACCTTCCTAGTCACAGAGAAAAACTTTCCAATGTTTTCAACTATCCTCTGATGAATTGCCCCAGAACTCTTTCATTCCCCCCCCTCCAAAGAAGATAACTGTTGCTGAAGTTTTTCACTGAATTCTTTAGATTCTTAACACTCCTGCATCTATGAGTGTGTGTCATTTGTATGCATTAAGCAACAAAAGTCGCTCAAATACTCAGATAAGGTCAATCCCATATTGTATTATATTCTTCTGCTTATAGTGTAATCGAGCAAAACATAC
The DNA here is from genome assembly GCF_004785775.1 of Grammomys surdaster. Lineage (NCBI taxonomy): Eukaryota > Metazoa > Chordata > Mammalia > Rodentia > Muridae > Grammomys > Grammomys surdaster. Next base: position 3,291,905 of record NW_021604719.1, read on the forward strand.
CACAGTGAAGATAAAATATGCTGACATACAGGCAGAGATGACATTAACAAGGAACATGCTTCAAAGCAACTCCAGAAGAAGACCCTAAGAGCTAGCCCTGTCTGCAGGTCATCAGGAAATGCTCTGCCTTCTGTCTCTCCAGGTTTTACATCATGCTTTCTGAGATCTTTAATGTATGAAAAGTTCCTCTTTAACTCGGAAAATATGTTATACATCCAAGTAGCCTCCTCATTTAGTTTCCCAGAGAGGTGACATTCCATAAACATTTCTTAATTGACCTGTTTATCTGACAGCTGGATAGTTGTTCTGTAGAAATGTATGCACGGGCTTTCTGCTCCTTCCAAACTCATCTTTATGTTACACTGGACTTTGGTCTGTTTTTCATACAAAGATATCACTCATGAACATATTTCTCACTTGATGAACAGCTTGGGAGCAGAGAGAACACTTCCTAATTCTCCTTATTAAAAATGGGCTTTCCCTCTATGGCAGTCAGGATTGTAGTGGGGGGAGGGGCAGAAAATGCGTAGCTCTTCTGTAGCTTCTCCCTCTGCAAACGATTCTCCAGGAACACCTTGCAGTGGAGTGGAAACTTTATTATAACTAGTGAGCCAATACTGAAGTCTTTGATTAGTAAACAAAGGTTGTAGTATACATTAAAAATCAGGTCTCCCCCTCCCTCTCCCTTCACTCTGTGCTGTACAGCTCAACCATCATAAAGTGATGTCTACCATGACAGCACTGTGGCGAATCGTTTCACTATTCCCAAAGCACACTGTACTTTACGTCTTCATCTTTTCCTTTTTTTCCTCCAAGCTTCTGGAAAAAATGGATCACGTTTTGCCTTCTGTGTAATTTAGCTGTTTCTAATACAAGTTTTCATTCTTCAAATGTCTTTACTTTCTAGCTAAGAACCATGTATGTCTCTGCCATGTTATTTTTCTTTCTTTCTCACCACTGAACCAGCAGAAGATTTTCTTTTCAAGAATATGATTTTTACCACTGAAGAGTTATTACAAGACAGCAAAAGTATAGAACAATAATAGTCAATCTGAAATGTAGGTGTTTAGAGACAGCCCAGGCCCACTCACTTGCTCAGTGACTCTCTCTTGATTATTATGCTCTGAAGCATAAGAGTCAAAATTACTCCTTATAAAAGAATAAATTGCTACATGGCATGAACTTTCAAGTTCTTTGGGCGATCATCAAAACCATGAGAACTAAATCCACAAATCCCCAAAACGAACAGAAACCAGTGAACTTGATTGTGAAACTGCGTCGGTTTCTATAGCAAAACCAAAAAGCTTTGGTGGCTGTCCTCCTCACTCACAGCCTAGCATGAGTGGTGGGATGATTAGTCAATGGAACTGAAAGGGAACAGTCATTCTAATGCAGCTACTTTAGAACCCCACCATAAGGTTCCTAATCCTCTTTGGGCCAAGAAGACATGAACACCGCACACACGCCTATTCTTCCGTGATCTAGTTTGTTGTGTGTTGTGTTACATTGCAATTCTTATAAACTACTATTACTGGTGAATTTAAGCAAAACTGTACCCTATTGTTGAACCTGGTTGGGGTTCAAGTGTAAGTTGAGCATTTATATTATTGATAACAGAAAGATCCATTGAACACATAGCACAGAATACTAGGAAAATAAGTAGCTTCATACTACATGATACATGGGAAGCAGAAGTAGTCTTCATGTTTTCTTTATGTCCTGCTTGCATACTTAAATTACAGACTATTATTAGGAGCCATTTAAGATATCACGTGAGTCTCATGAAGCAGAGATATTTTCATTATTTGTGATTCATCCTCTTATTTCATTCTTTTGTCAGTGGCTAACCCCAAATAAAATATTTGACCATATTTTTACCTTTTATGAAATAAGTTTAAATATAGACTATAATAGTTATCACACTCAATATTGAAAACTCAGAAATATTTTAATATCTTTTTTATGTACATTAATCAAGTATTTTGGCTGTTGAAATGATAGCTTTGTTGAAATTAAGTCAAACTGTTTACACACATATTAAGCATGTATATACAAAGATAGGGTCAAAACAGAAAACATTTTAGAAATTCTTTTGGCTCCTTGAGTAATTTCATTGGCACATTCAAGTCTTACAAGAAAGGGCTAGCTCAGACAAACATATACAGAATAACAAAGCTTATAGGAATTGTGAGCTACCTAAATTAAAAGTCAGAGGGAAACAAGAACACCATTTAGCATTGTTCTTTTTAAAATCTTGCATCAAGTTTATTTGTAAAAACATTATAGGACACTGGTCATCTGCAAATGGTATGTAGGTAGGTGTGTCCCAGCAGTCCATCTGTCTTCACATTGGCAGGAGCCTTTTTTTTTATGGGGCCTTCACAGGGTCCTGGGCACCTTTGGGAGACTGAGCTAGAGCTGAAACCTGGCACTTAGCTGGAGACGTGGCCCCTGCCTTGGTGTGAACCTTGTTTGAGCTTTGATTGGCAGGGCCTATTGTGCCCCTTGACCACATAGCTTCGAATTCATTTCCCAAGCTTGGAGTGAGCGACAAAAGACAAAAAGCTAAGTTTGTGGCTGGAGCCCTTTGGCATCTTGGGCTAGAAGGCTTCACAAAGTCTCTGATGGCCTCTGCGGGTACACTCACTGCCTCTGCATTGATGATCTGCATTTTCTTTAGGCTTTTCTTGCTGTGCTTCATGGCAAAGCACATGTTCCTCAGGAACTTAGGGTGAACTCCCTTAAGAGATTCGTATCTTTGTGACCCTAGTTTCTTGATGCAATTTCTGTGCTGTTTGCGAGAGTGGTTGTGTATGGTGTGGCTCTGTAACCCGTGGCTCCTGCAGCAGCACCTGGGACCAGAAGAGAAAAAGAAAGGACCATAGTGTAGCACCCAGAAATTGGAGCATTGACCTTATAGTTACCAAGAATATCACATTGAGAGTCTGTCTTCAAAGAAGCTCACTTGTACAAAAGAAAATAAAAGGAAACAAAACAAAAAATCAAAATCACGAGCAGCCTTAGGAGACTAACCATCGCATACCTGGAAGAGTCTGTCTGTAATCTGTTTGAGTCTTTCTTTACCTACCACTGTTAGACCATAAATTTATGTAAAATCCCTCAATTTTAGAATTTTAGGTCAGGCTTCTAAGAATTTATTTTCACTAATAAATATTTTTGCACTGACATTCTGTATGAAGTCAAATCTATCAACTCCACAGATGAAGAACTGCTATCCTGGAGTCAGGAGCGTTGTCTGAGCCTCCTCTTGACTCAGGAGTGCGACTCCCCAGAGAACTTCATAAACCAGGCATGGGAACTATGGGCTGGTTTTCTCCCATTTGATCCACAGGTTTGGAGAGGTTAGTCTACTCAGGATGGGCGGTCTGATGGCATAGGCCTGCAAAGCTAGGGTCAATGTTAAGGCTCTTGATTAGAAAAGTATAAAATGGACTCTGGGCTCACATGTCTGGTATTTGAACTTAATTTTGCTATTAAGTAGCTATAAAAATTTAACATAGACACCAGAGTGGTTTTACCTATAAATTAAAAATAATAATAAGAGTCTTGTTTCATTCTGGTAATATTTTTAACTACCAAACGCTGCTTATGCCTTGAGTTGGTATGTTAATGTTTAAAAATTAAATATTTGATGATAGTATGAAAACTTAACTTGATAGTCAAAATAGTTTATGCTGTAAGATATATTAATGTGATAAACATTAATTTCATATTCCCTGAAAAATATGAAACAGAGGAAGGGCAATATGATACAATGTTGCTGGTTCTGGAAAATGAGGAAGGGGGACAGAGCCTAGGAATATGGACTGTCTCTAGAGGGTTTAAAAAAAAAATTCAAGGAGTCAGATTTTCTGTTAAAGCTTACCAAAAGAACAGTTGGAATTTAGTCTGGTTAAACTTACATTGAAAATTTAACCTACAAAGGTTTACTATACAACTTGAGGAAGTCATTTAGACCATCCCTCTCTAAATATTAGAGAATATCTTAGAAGAAAGGGAAGAAGACAGACAGGAAGGAAGTAAAATATTATCCTCTGGTCGTGGACTAACCATTGAAAATGTGATTTTACAGCAAACACAGGCTCCTGCTACTGAAAAAAAAGCTCAGGGAGAAAGAAGTCATTATCTTCAGTTATGTAGCCACTGATGAGCCACCAAACTCCGTTAGATATTTCATACCCATGGCCACACAGATAACTCTGTTTTCACGCAATGGAACATGGATGCACACACAGACACACACCATGCACACATATACTATGAACGTGAAATGAGGGCATCAGAGGCAGATAAAGATTTAACAGCATGGAGTGAGATTAATTAATCAGAATGCATCATTATATAAATGTGTGAAAATACCAAAGAACAAATTTAATTAATATAACAAGATAAATGGATCTATTTTAAGTCAGTAAGCATAGATATGTATGCGTGTACATGTGTGTGTGTGTATGTGTGTGTGTGTGTACTTAGATTATACTACATGGAAGTGGCTACCTGCTGAAACAAACATGTAAAATGCACATGTGGCCTTGAAATTAGACATTGGAAAGAAGCTGGGAGACTATTAATGAGTATGAGAAAAGTTTTGTTTGCCTGGAACATTTCTTTAAAAAAAAATAGATGCTGATGGCTCTGATAGTGATAACCAAGAAATAAGTAGCATTGGGTAGAGAAAACATAAATTTTTTTAGAACATATTTAAGCATCAGAACAGACTATTTGTTGAAAATATGGATGTTGAAGATAACGCCAGTGATAACTGCCACAAAGAGGGAACTTGTTATTCAAAACTGGAGGAAACAGATCCTTGATGTACGGCTGTAGCCATCAGTGTGGCATCCTACAAATATATGGAAAGCAGATGTTATCTATGATGAGGCTGAGACATCTTAATGAAGTGCTGAAGACATGACCTGATTTTTTCTTACCATTGACAGTGAAGTATCAGCAGACAGAGGCAAGGAAAGAAGCAGGAGTCAGACTGACACTGAAAACTCATAGTATTGAGATAATAGCCTGACTTCTTATTACTTATAATAAATGTAAGAGAAATAGAAGTTGAAAGCTCAAAAAGAGCTGGATGTGGTAATCTGGTGAGTTTTCAGCCTATCTAGGTTGTAAAGGCATGGAAACCTCACTAAGTTTGCGGTAGAAGAAACACAAAGGGCTTGGAACTTTTCATGGTTCCTTGGAAAGTTCTTTAAGTAAGAGTGCTCAGTTACAGAAAAGTAATTAAAAAGAAAACGACAACAAAAAATAACTGCATGGTATTGGTACAGAGACAGACAGGTTGTTCAATGGAATAGAATTGAAGACCCAGAAATAAAACCACTAACTTATGGACACTTGATCTTTGACAAAGAAGTCAAGACTATAAAACGGAAAAATGAAAGCATCTTCAATAAATGGTGCTGGTTTAAATGGCAGTTAGTATTTAGAAAAATGAAAATAGATCCATATTTGTCACCTTGCACAAAGCTCAAGTCCAAGTAGATCAAGGATCTCAATATAAACCCAGATACATTGAATCTAATAGAAGAGAAAGTGGGAAGTAGCCTTGAATTTATTGGCCCAGGGTAAAATTTCCTGAACAGAACTCTAATGACTTCTTAGAACTCAGGCTCTAAGATCAAGAATTGATAAATGGGACCTCATGAAACTAAAAAACTCCTTTAAAGCAAAGGACTTAGTCAACAGGAAAAATCAGCAACCTACAGATTGGGAAAAAAATCTTCACTAACCCCACATTTGATAGGGGCTAATATCAAAAATATACAAAGAACTCAAGAAGCTTACCTCCAAAAGTCAAAACAACCCAGTCAAATAATGGGGTATAGAGCTAGAGAGAGAATTTACAACAGAGGAATCTGGAAAGAAGCACTTAAAAAAATGTTCACAGGCCTTAGTCATCAAGGAAATGAAAATCAAAAAAAGACCCTGAGATTTCACCTTACACCAAGCAGAATGGCTAAGATCAAAAACTCAGACGACAGCACATGTTGGCAAGGATGTGGAGAAAGAGGAACACTCCTCCATTGCTGGTGAGATTGCTAGCTGATAAAACCACTTTGGAAAACAATCCAGAGGTTCCTCAGAAAACTGAAAATAGATCTATCTACCTGAAGATTCAGCTACACTACTCTTGGGCACATAACCAAAAGATGCCCCACCATGTTCATAGGCCTTATCTGTGATAACCAGAAACTGGAAACAAGGTTTCCACAAAAGAAGAATGGATACAAGAAAATGTGGTTCATTTACACAATAAAATTCTATTCAGCTATTAAGAACAAGGACATGGAGGCATGTGGAGGCATGGGGTTGGCATTCCACAGTCAGCTCTGACCCATAATTGTTCCTGTCTAAAAGAACTGCAGGGACAAAAATGGAGAAGAGACTGAGGGAAAGGCAGTCCAGTCACTGGCCCAACTTGGGATCCATCTCAAGGGGAGGCTCTAAGGTCTGACACTTACTGATGCTTGGTGTGGTTACAGACAGGAGCCTATCATGGATGTCCTCTGAGAGGCCCAACAAGCAGCTGACTGAGACAGATGCAGATACTTACACCCAACCAATGGTTGTATTAGGGAAAGGGTGGAAGAAGTTGAGGCGGAGAACTGCCCCATAGGAAGACCAGCAGTCTCAACTAACCTGGACTCCTGAGATCTCTCAGACATTGAGCCACCAATCAGGCAGCATACACTAGCTGGTCTGAGGCCCCGATACATATACAGTAGAGGACTGCCTGGTCTGGCATCCTGAGAGAAGAGGTGTCTAACCATTGAGAGACTTGAGGCCCAAGGAAGTGTGGAGACCTGGCAGGGGTAGGGTGGGGGACTGGGAACATCCTCTAAGAGACAGTGGGAAGAGGAATGGAATGAGCAACTGTGGGAAGGCAGACTGAGAGGGGATAACAACTGGACTGTAAAACAATAGAAGTAATAAAAAAGAAAAGAAAGAAGGAAAAGAAAGGAAAGAAAGAGGAGAGGAGAGGAG
>NW_021604719.1:3299324-3306928 GCF_004785775.1 Grammomys surdaster
AGAAGAAGAAGAAGAAGAAGAAGAAGAAGAAGAAGAAGAAGAAGAAGGGGGGAACCTCTTGCTTCCTAGCATCTGGGACTTTCCAGTAGTCACACCCCTCCAGGTCTTCACCCCCAGTGCTACAGATTTCTATTCGTTCTCCTGGCCCTGTGGACTTCCCTCCTCCCTCTTTCCATCCTTTTGATCCTGCCTCCCCCTTTTTCCTTCCCTTTTCCTCCCAGGTCCCTCTGTCCCTCTACCTCCTGTGACTCTACCTCCAGTGATTATTTTATTCCCCTTCTAAGTAGGATTAAAGCATCCACACTTTGGTTTTCCTTCTTGTTAAACTTCATATGGTCTGTGAGTTGTATTGTGTGCATTCTAAGCTTTTGGGCTAATATCCACTTATCAGTGAGTACATACCATGTGTGTCCTTCGGGGTCTGGGTTACCTCACTCAGGATGATATTTTCTAGTCCCATCCATTTGCCTGCATAATTCATGAAGTCTTTGTTTTTAATAGCTGAGGAGTACTCCACTGTATAAATGTACCACATGTGCTCTATCAAGTCTGTTGAGGGACTTTTGGATTGTTTCCAGCTTCTGGCTATTATAAATAGGCTGCTATCAACATAGTAGAGGATGTGTACTTGTTATATGTTTGAGCATCTTTTGGGTATATGTTCAGGAGTGGTATAGCTGAGTCTTCAGGTTGAACCATTTCCACTTTTCTGAGGAACCACCAGATTGATTTCCAGAGTGGTTGTATCAGCTTGTAATTCCACCAGCAATGGAGGAATGTTCCTCTTTCTCTACATCCTCACTAACACGTGCTGTCACCAGCACGTAATGGCACATGTCTTAGCCATTCTGATTGGTGTAACATGGAACCTCACAGTCATTTTGATTTCCCTGATGACTAAGGATGTTGAACATTTCTTTAACTGTTTCTCAGCCATTCAAGATTCCTCAGTTGAGAATTCTTTGTTTAGCTCTGCACCCCATTTTTAAAATGTGTCATTTGGTTATCTGAAATCTAACTTCTTAAGTTCTTTGTATATTTGGAATATTAGTCCTCTATCAGATGTAGGGTAAAGATCTTTTCCAAATCTGTAGGTTGCCATTTTGTCCTATTGACAGTGCCCCTTGCTTTATAGAAGTTTTTCAATTTTGTGAGGTCCCATTTGTAAATTGTTGACCTTAGAGCCTGACCATTGGTGTTCTGTTCAGGAAATTTCCCCCATGTCAATGTGGTCAAGGCTCTTTCCCACTTTCTCTTCCATTAGATTCAGTACATCTGTTTTTTTTTAATTTTTTTTATTGGATGTTTTATTTACATTTCATATGTTGTCCCCTTACCCCATCCCCCACCCACCCGGGAACCCCTTATCCCCTTACCCCTCCTCCTTCTTCTCTGTGGATGTAACCCCTACCTACCCTCCCACTCCCACTTCCCCACCCTCAAAATTCCCACCCCCTGGGGCATCCAGCCTTCATGAGGTCAAGGATCTCATCTTCCACCTATGCCCAGCAGGGCCCTGCACTCTTACATATTCAGCTGAAGCCCTGGATCCCTCCCAAAGTGCTCCCAGGCTGGTGGTTTAGACCCTGGGAACTGTGGTTGGTTGGTATTGTTGCTCTCCTCATGGTGCTGCAAACCCTTTCAGCTCCTTCAGTCTTCACTCTAACTCCTCCATTGAGAACCCCATTATCAGTTCAATGGCTAGTTGTGAGCATCTGCCTCTGAATATGTCAGACTCTTGAAGACCTCTGAGGAGACATCCATATCTGGCTCTTATCAGCATGCACTTCCTGACTTCCACATCAGCATCTACCTTTGGTGACTGCACATGGGATGGATACTCAGGTGGAAAGGTCTTCAGATGGCCCCTCCTTCAGTTTCTGTCCCTCACTTTGTCTCCATGTTTGCTCCCTTGAGTATTTTGTTGCTCCTTCTAAGAAGAACTGAACCATCCCCACTTGGTCTTCCTTCTTTATGAGCTTCATGTGGCCTGTGCTGATTATTGGAAATTAGCACATCTGGTTTTATGTTGAGGTTCTATATCTACTTGGACTTGAATTTGTCCCAGGAGATAAGAATGGATCAATTTGCATTCTTCTACATGCATACTGCCAGTTAGATGAGCACCATTTGTTGAAAATGCTCTCTTTTTTCCACTGGGTGGTTTTGGCTTTTTTGTCAAAGATCAAGTGACCCCAGGTGTGTGGGTTTATTTCTGGGTCTTCAGTTCTATTCTGTTGATCTACCTACCTGTCTCTGTACCAATACAATGTGGTTTTTATCACTATTGCTCTGAAGTAGTGCTTGAGATCAGGGATAGTGATTCCCGAAGAATTTCTTTTATTGTTGAAAATAGTTTTTGCTATCCTGGGTTTTTTTGTCATTCCAGAAGAAGTTGAGATCACACTTTCTATCTCTGTGAAAAACTGAGTTGGAATTTTGATGGAAATTGCATTGGATCTGTAGATTGCTTTTGGTAAGATTGCCATTTTTACTATGTTAATCCTGCCAATCCATAAGCATGGGAGATCTTTCTGTCTTCTGAGATCTTTTTTAATTTCTTTCTTCAGAGACTTGAAGGTTTTGTTGAACAGATCTTTCACTTGCTTGGTTAGAGTTACACCAAGATATTTTATAGTATTTGTGACTATTGTGAAGGCTGTTATTTCCCTAATTTCTTTCTCAGCCCATTTATCCTTTGTTTAGAGGAAGGCTACTGATTAGTTTAGGTTAATTTTATATCCAGCCATTTTTCTGAAGTTGTTTATCAGCTGTAGAAGTTCTCTGGTAGAATTTTTTGGGTCACTTATGTATACTATCATATCATCCACCTACACTTATATCTTGACTTTTTCCTTTCTAAGTTGTATTTGTTTGACCTCCTTTTGTTGTCTAATTGCTCTAGCTAGAGCTTCAAGTACCATACTGAATAAACAGGAAAAGAATGGGAGGCCTTTTCTTGTTCCTGATTTTAGTGGGATTGCTTCATTTAATATTGGCTATTGGATTGCTATATATTGCTCTTATTATGTGTAGGTATGTCCCTTGAATTCTTGATCTTTCAAAGACTTTTAACATAAAGGGGTGTTGTATTTTTTCAAAGGATTTTTCACCATCTAATGAGATGATCATGTGATTTTTTATTTGAGTTTGTTTATATAGTGGATTACATTGATGAATTTCTGTATATTGAACCATCCCTGAATCTCTGGGATGAAGCCTACTTGATCGTGGTGAGTGATCACTTTGATGTGTTCTCGAGTTCAGTTTGTGAGATTTTGTTGAGTATTTTCGCATTGATACTCAAACAAAATTGGTCAGAAGTTCTCTTCCTTTGTTGGGTTTTGTGTGATTTAGGTATCAGTGTAACTGTGACTTCACAGAAAGAATTAGGTAATGTTCCTTCTGTTTCTATTTTGTGGAATATTTGAGAAGTGTTGGTATTAGGTCTTCTTTGAATGTCTGATAGAATTCTTCACTAAATCATCTGTCCCTGGGTTTTTTTCTATTTTGGTTAGGAGACTTTTAATGATTGCTTCTACTCCCTTGGAGGTTATGGGACTATTTAGATGATTTACCTGATAGTGATTTAACTTTGGTACCTGGTGTCTTTCTAGAAAATCATCCATTTCATCTTGATTTTCCACTTTTGTTTAGTATAGGCTTTTGTAGTAGGATATGATAATTTTTTTTTAATTTCCTCAGTTTCTGTTGTTAAGTCTCCCTTTTCAGTTCTGATTTTATTAATTTGGATACTGTTCCTGTGCCCTCTGGTTAGTCTGGCTAAGGGTTTGTGTATCTTGTTGATTTTCTCAAAGAACCAACTCCTAGTTTTGTTGATTCTTTGTATAGTTCTTTTTGTTTCTATTTGTTTGATTTCAGTCATGAGTTTGATTATTTCCAGCCATCTACACCTCTTAGTTTTGTTTGCTTCTTTTTGTTTTAGTGCTTTCAGATGTGCTGTTAAGCTGCTAGTAATCTTTCCAGTATCTTCATGAAGGCATTTAACGCTATGAGTTTTCCTCTTAGCACTGCTTTCATTGTGTCCTGTAAGTTTGGGTATGCTGTGCCTTCATTTTCGTTAAATTCCAGAAAGTCTGCTTATTCCTGTTGTTAACTAGTCTTGCTGTCTTTGACTAGAGTATGTCCCTCCTGTGAGCATGGTTATGATGGACCTCATAGGGTCAGGCTGTTTCTCAGTGTGGGAGGTGTCTGGAGCACCTGATCTGTGGGCCCGGCTGTGATGGACCTCCTGTGAGCCTGGTGTTATCAGAACTCCTGGGGTTCAAGCTGTCTCTGGGTGTGGGTGGGTTATGAGGATGGGGCTGGAGGAAACGACCAACTATGGTTCTCTTAAAATACTGTTACATCATGAAAACTATGCTTTGCTACAGTTTTTTTGTTTGTTTGCTTGTTTGTTTTTTTAAACCATGAGACACCATACCTTGTCTTATCATAATTAGAATTCTGTTTATTGATCATATATAAGTTCCACTCTCTGGTTAATTTCATAGACATCTGACTACAGTGGGCATCCCAATAAATTACTTATGTGGAGAAAGTTTTGCATTCATAGAAATTACAACACTCAAAGTTCAGTTATATATTCAAAGCCTTTAGTCTTGCTTTTGCTTGCTTTTCTATTTACCAGATGGAACTATGGTGTAGCAGCCATATATATGAACGGCATATATAGTGATTTGTCAAATAAACAATTCTGTTAGCAACAGTGGGATTCTGACTTGAGACAGAAAGAAGGTATTCCTTAATAAATGAAAGAAGTAGCATTCTCTACCCAGCTTCTCCTATCATGTTTCAGACTTTCCTAAAGGCAGGCTTACTAGAACAGTCAAGTATCAATCAATCAAGCAAGCAAGCAATCAAGCAATCAGTCAGTCAATCTGTCTCCATCTATCTCTGTGTGTTTGACACACACACACACACACACACACACACACACACACACACACACAAATAGAAAAAACAATTGTGCTTTACTGTCAATACAATGTCCCATTTTTCTTTGAGTCCAAAAGAAAATAATTCTTAGTTTTGACACTTTGAAACATAGACAAATGATCTCAAGACTTACCTTGAATGTTAGATGGTGAAGAGTCAATTGAAACAACTTTTCAGTGGGTATTAAAAGCATTGCTGATTTTAGTCTTTTCATCTGCCCTATCTGGAATAGATGTTTAAAATTTGATCTTATTTAGAAGGCGTATGTAGGACCAGATCATTACAGACTCTGGAACCAAAGTGCATATCACCTTAGGATGGGTCTCGGGAAAAGCTCTGGCATAATGATTTTTACATCTATCAGCATTGGTACTATAATTTCACCACTTTGAAGCACAGACAAAATTACAAGTCCATCATAATATACTGAGTTCATTTTTACTGCATTGTAGGTGCTCAGGAATAATTTTGCTGCCCAGACTGTGACTTTCACAGTATCCAGAATTGTATATAGTAAAATCCAGATCCTGCTAATCTTGGAGAGTCCAATCAGTAATTTCCTGATTCTGATGGTGAGTCCATTATCACTGCCATTCAAAGCAGTCCTCCCTGTGCTTTAGGTTATATATCATCTTATGGATCAAAGATGAAACAAGACTGCCTGCCCATGGAATAGTGATGCCTATGGTGGGCTGAACCAATTGTTAATTAAGACAATTCCTTACAAACATGACTTCAGGTCAATCTGATCTGGGAAATCTCTCAACTGAGGATCTCTACCAGAGATTCAGCCATCATTAGACTATATCAAGTTGACAGTTAAAGCTAACTAGTACATCATTTCTATTTACCATCAAATTATTCACCTAATATAACTTAGTAATTAAAGAATTATATGAAATATAACAATGGCATGGCAAGCATTAATATTCATAATTTTAATTAACCCTTAGAAATATTATTACCTGACTCAGCCAGTCTATTTACTTGGTTTTTGACTCTTCTTCACTCATTAGAAAAAGGAATTGGCACTTAATATAGATATAGATTCAGAGGACATTGGTCATATTAATTAATGTGGGGTATTTTATCAAGGCTCACTGTGATGGCTGGAGGAACATTTAGAACCTTTTATTCTTTAACACTGTCACTGCAATAGCCAATTTGTGGGTGGCTTTTGGTCTTTTGGTAAGTCCTTGGTCTAACTGCAGTCGAGTCTTATGAAATATCATTACAACAATTTATAGCACTAGGGTATGCCAGATGCAGCTGAATCATTCATGTGACTACTCTGGATCATGTTATGTGGGTTCTTTAATGGCTATCATCTGTCATACTCCAGTGTCTAATTCAAGTTTAACAGCAGCACATAAACCATGGGTTACAGAGTGGACTCTGTAGAGTATCAAAGTAGCTGTGAAACTAATAAAGCCATGAAATGGTCAAAAAAGAGATGTAATGATGACCCATCCCCTTGCAGATGCCCATCATCCTCAGATGCTTCTGAGAGTGTAGTTATGACCCTACCCCTTGCATCGTTCTATCATCTTAGGTGGCTTCTCTCAATGTAGTGGGCTGGCTTGCCACTGCTCTTCCTCACTCATGCCCCATTGCTAAAGATAGATGTGATGCTAGTGCAACATGTCAGAGAAAGAGAAACTGGTCTTGTTAGCAAAACTTCAATCTGAATGACAGCCATTAACAATGCCTGTTCATTCTGTGCCCATGGGGTAACGAATGCATTCCTCTTTTGCAGGAAAGAGGTCGCTGCTCCTGTGAGTTACTGATATTTGATGCACCTATTCCTACAGGGAAACCTTATCCCCTACAATTGAGCTCATCTGGATCATTCAGGGGAGCACAAATGAGAATCATGGGTCACCTTCAGAAACATCTGATCATTGCTCTCACACTACCAGGCCTAGGATAGGAAGTGCTTACAGACATTAATCAAACTCCTTCAGCTGGCCCCAAAGAAGTGTTTGTGTCTACCTTCTTCAATTCATTATTGTGTTCCTGTTGCCTTAGTCTTAGTTCATACCTATCACCACTCCTTACAAAGTTCCAACAACATCACAATCTTCCGATGCATATATCCTTCCTTACATTACTTGCTAAATTGTGGTTCCTGTTACAGCTTAAATTTCCTCTATGACTCTTCATTCATTTTGTGAATACAAATGATACCATCCTTGAATGATCCTGGCATACTACACCTGTCTGCTGATGCTCCAAACCTAAGTCTTCTGGCATGTCCATAGCCCTCCAGTATTTTAAATCTCTATTTTCCTTCCCAGTGCTCTTGCTTTCAGCCATTGCCTGCTGCCTCTTCTCTGTGGGTATTGTAGGACAGCTATGAGGTAGTGACCTGTCCTTAGGCTGCTATACCTGGCCAGGGTTCCTTTGCAGATAGTAGCCTTTTATGCTCCCATGAAGATCATCTTTCTGAGGTTTCCAACAGAGAAGAGGAAGCTATGTCTCCTCTTTTGTTTCAGTTCTCTTAATCACTAGGGTTGGGTGTGTTAGAATGTCTGGAAAAAGTAGATTCAATTTCATAACAGTACTTTATACTCTCCCTGCTATGGCCATCTGGCATGGAATAACATGACTTTCAAAAAGATTTATTTTATTCTTAGTTGTACATG
>NW_021604719.1:3307028-3358281 GCF_004785775.1 Grammomys surdaster
AGAGAGAGAGAGAGAGAGAGAGAGAGAGAGAGAGAGAGACTTTTAATGGACTATTCTGTACTTTTTCCCATTTATACCTCAGACTCCTTTGAACTCCCAGTTATAGCCACTCCACACTTAGACATTCATTACCATGCCTCAAGGCTGAACTGTGTGACCTTCCTACTATATACAACTTGGTATTTCAGGGGTGTTAGAATGGATGTTGTGATCCTCTACGAATTTCTTTGTGCTTCATTTCCTTCTCCCATTAAATGGTCCAATGCAGATGACAGTTTAATGTGTAGCTTAGTCCTCATATTATTCTTCTCACACCACCAAGCCTCTGCAAATGTTGCCCTCTTTCCTGTAGTAGATTGCTCTCAACTCTTTTGACATGTTCTCAGTTAACTACTGAAGTGCAGTACAAAAGCCACCTTGCAAAATGTTCATCAACTTCTGCAGAAACATCCTCCTCTGCCCCCTGGATATACTGGAGGGTTTGGTTCTCTTCCCCAGTGTGATAATTACCTATGAGCAGGATTTTGCTCATTAAACTGTAGCTCTCTGCTGAATGGGATGGTCTTGGCTTACTCAATTTAACATCTCCATTTTATGCAGAAAATATAACTGGTAGCCATTGTTTATTATGTGAATGGCAAAGTTGGAGAATGATCATGTGTATATCTTAATTTACAAAAGCATGCTGACTTTAGCATCATGAATTAGTGGCATACCAAGATTCCTGATAGTCTTCTCCCTTTTATGCTCTCATGCCAACACTGGCTGAGATATTGGGAAGCTTAAAGACGCTTTTTCAATGCTTGAAGTAATCCAGCTTCAAGATTAAATAAAAAAAAAAAACATAGGCAAGGCAAAATTTCGAGACATGAAGAACAACTAAAAATAAGCTTAGAAGAAAAGGTAATAAATTAAGCAAAGAAAAATTTAAGAGCAACAAATAACTAAAGGAGTTCACAGTTTGGATATGTAAAAAGAAGAGGAGATGAGTTTGAAGTGTGACCCTTGAGAAGCCATCAGAAAGTGGATTGAATTGAGCCACTGTATGCAAGTTCTGCTGTCCCCTGCCCATATGTAAAAGACAGTGTGGCTCAGGATAAAGACCCTCATGCAGAAACAGAGCTACATGGGGCCATGAAATCAAGTTGGTATTTTACTAATATTTACAGATACTGATAAGCCTCATCAATGTATAATCTACTGATATAAAAATGTATGATATCAGGGCAATGTAAGAAAGTGCAGTGTCATGTTCTAAGCAGAATAAGCTATGCACATTTCTATTATAAATTATAATATAAATTCAATCTACTTAAGAGAACCAACTGCTTTCAAGTGCCCTTGAGTACTTTTGAATTTCTGATTACATAAAAACAATAATTAATTTTCCTCTTTAAAAAGTGACCAAGTAGCTGAATGTAATGGTACATATCTAGAATTCTAGCACTTGAGAGATGGAGGCAGGAGGATCGAGAATTTAAGGTCATCCTTTGTTACATATCAAATTCAAGGACAGTCTGACAAACAGAAGACACTCAAAAAATCAATATGATAGAGTAGATAGTTTGTTCTGTAGCAACATTATCACTCTAGAGTTTATTAACATATTTTAACTTTCCTACATTTATTTATTTGTGGGTGAACAAGTGCATGCTACAGATGTATATGGAGGTAAGTGACAGTTTGCGGGACTCAGTTCTCTTCTTCTACTGTATGGGTCTCAGATATTTAACTTAGATCATCAGATCTGGCTATAGGCCCCTTTACTCACTGAGCCATCTCACAGGATCTAACATATTATAAATTATAAATTAATCTATAAAACTCAGCACTAAATTTCTTGAAAATGAAAAATTTCTGTTTAATGTACAATGGTTTTCTAGTCATATAGTGCCTAGTGGTAAATTTAGCCTGCTTATTTTGTATATATATATATGAGAGAGAGAGAGAGAGAGAGAGAGAGAGAGAGAGAGAGAGAGAGAGACTGCTCAACCCTAAGATTAGCTGAGATTGTAAAAGAATCAATTTTAGGCTTCCTTTGAATTTAAAGTCACTAAAAGTATAATGAAGAATTTTAATATATGTGAAAATAGCAAAACATAAAAAGTCAAACCAGAAAGTTCCACAAAAGAAAGAGGTGAGTCTGAACTTCGCAGAGTGGGGTACAAAAGCAATGATAATTACAGTGATTTGTTTCATTTACTTACTCTTTGAATTCTAACATTTAAGTTTACAATACAGGTAGATTAAAGAACAAAATCCTTTCTATGCTCAATGCTCATAATCAGAAGTAGAGCTGAGTAGAAGAGACTGAGAACATGATGGGGACAGAATGACCATGCAGAATATTGATGTATCTGTCTAGTCTCATGGCCACTTTCCTCATCAGGGTAGCCTGAGGACATAGTTGGCCATTTGTTGGACAGGAAAGAAATCTCTACTACTATATCTAATCCCTACAAGGAGCATGAGCCAAGAGAAAAGGAAGAACAAGGAAGATTCTGGAAATGCCTGGCTCATAACATTGTCAGGGAATACATAGGGTGCTGATGTCTTTGTCATTTGTATCATTTCTCACATTCATTGTCTGACAAGAGCAACTTGAGGACAGAAGGAGTACTTTGGCTCACAGTCCCAAGGTACAATCCATCATGGCAACAGTGGCTTGAGACAGTTGCTCACAATAGCATCCAAAGTCAGGAAGCACAGACCAAATTCTGGCGCCCATCCTGCTTTCTTCATTTTTATTTGTCGTATAACCCCAACCCATGGAGTATTCTTCACCTTTGTTAAGGTTAACTGGATGATCCCTCATGCCCAAAGGCTGGTCTCCTATGTTAGTCTAGATCCTGCCAATCTGCCAAGGAATAGAACCATAATAGTTTTTTTTCCCCCAGCAGGCAAAGCTGGCAAGAGGTTATAGAATAACTTAACTGGCATGATGGGGAGGACACAGTGCCATCTGGGTTTTTGCTGAAGTAATCTGAGAAGGTTAATATCTTGGTGGGCTTCCTAGGCCCCTGCCCAGTCACCTCGCAATTCAAAACCATCTGGTTTACCACCATACTTTGCATCAGAGTTGTCCAAGTTGCTCCTCCCATACCTGCTGTGGACTTAGGGGGCTGAGGACACCATCTGAAAACCATAGATTGGGAGTGAACACTAGTTTTAATTGCCTCAATACACTGAGTTAAGCATGCACAGGTTCCATACACTCATTCTTTCCTATATTTCCCCCAGAATATGCAGTTTGTCTGTTTTCCCTAGTATTTACCCAAAATATAAAACAGGAAGGAATGTTCTCATCACAAGGTTCACCTAATTCCTCCTTGGGGAAATTCCATTCCTCCAGGCAGGACTTACATAACATCTAGTTTTATCCAAAGGAAGTCAGGTCTTGTTAACCTTTGTGGATACTTTTGTATCTATAAAAGTCATTTTTAGTTGGCAAATTATGGTAATTCATATCTTCAAAGGTTTATAATCTAAAAGAAGTAATGTTGATATGACTGAGAATATCCAGGGAACCTTAATGAGTAGTTGCTGTTTATTTGTTTTAAACTGATAGTGGAAAGAGAGAAAGAAGATGTGGGCATGAGGACAAAGACGAAGCAGGAGAAGAAAATCTGGAAAACTGACTGCTAAAGGAAAATGAGAATGAAAGAAATAAGAAAAGTTCAAAATGGATAAAGATTGATGTGCACATAGATGAGGTCTCTGCATCCATTTGTCTGTTCATGTCTGGCTTATGCTTTGCATTCCATTCTGAGATGGTTTTGTTTCTATTGAAGGTAATCAACAACCAATGTTTCCTTTAAAAAAAAAAAGATATTTCTTGTAGAAGTGACAAACACAGACACCCTTTGGTCTCCTGGCCATTCTGTTTTGCATAAGCAAAATCTCCTTGAGTTGTCTTGTATGTCAAAAGGGGCCTTGTGTCACAGAGACTGGCTCCTAATGTTTTTTTTTTCCATTCAGGTAACATTGTAAACAGAATTACCAATAGATATGTTTGTTTATTTCGGTACATAGCATTTATTGAAGAAATTGGTATTTACACCAAATTGAAAGCTCTCTCATAAACAACTGTTGCTATTTCAATGTGATTGTTCAGACTTATGAATAGAGATGCTTTTAAATGTAAGGATTTTTAAAACAAAGTACATTTTAAAATTTATAATTTAAACAGCATTAACTTTAAATTTAAGAAGCTATTTGTCTCTACATAAAGAATTCTCATGCACTAAGAGTCATGTATGTACATGCATTCAGGGCCCTATTTGTAACTGTGTCAATGTAACCGAACAGGGAGCACAGATGCTTTCTCCAAAGACTCACCCTCCTCCCCATTTCATAAAGGACTTTATCTTAGTAACAGTCATTAAGGTGACTAGTGTCATCTCTTAATTGATGTGATTCTTCTCCTCTTCTAGACAGGCTACCACTAAGGAACTCAACTTTTTCCTTAGATATAATGTGGCTTACTTTCTTTTTACTTCCAAATCTCTCACCATTTTTAAAGTTCTTATTATTTGACATCTTAATTAGAAACTAATATACTACCTCTGATTTGGTCTTCTTACAACCTGTGATAGGTTAATTATCGTGTTATCATGTCCTTTTTTAATGTAAACTGAAAAGGGAGATTTATTTCATGTGGTCACAGGTTGTAAGAAGAGTGAGGACTGACAAGGAGATCGATTGACAACCCGAGTCTACCTTTAGGGTTTTGTAGTGAGATGATGCATAATATGGGCCCAAGGATATGCATATCTGAGCAGTCCTGGTCAAGATTTGGTCCCACCCACCATTGTCTCATCATTATCTGGGCTTTAGTCTCATCCCTATAATGTGCTCTGACAAGTTTTTAGAATTGTGTGAAATCTCAGATAGAGCTGGTCTTTTTCTTCTCCCAGCATTCAATGTTTGGGGAAACTTCCATTTCTTTGGGGTCTATTATTTCAATATTCTCATGGTCAGATTGAGAGATACAAGTATCTCTTTAGAATAGCTTTGTTTCTTCCAGGCCAGTTATAAGTCTCCACTTGCTGTTTTAATACCTCAGTCTTGAAGTAGAGCAAGTATATCTTCAACAATATAGGAAACAAAATGTAAGTTGGAAGCAAGGATGGAATGACACACTTAATCAGTGAAAGACAGACATGCACAAGAACAGTTTCTCACAACCTGTTGACAGGTTTAGTACTTCCTTATGAGGGAACAAGGCTTAATTTACTGGGGGCTGTCACTCCCTGTGGCTAGTAAAAAGACTCTAAACTCTTTTACTTACTTGGAGCTGGCAAGAAAGTAAAGGAAAGAGAGAAAATTCATACACACACATGCACATACATACACACTGAGTAAATGAAGCAAAAGGCAGACTCCAGGTACTTTCTACATACAAATACATACATACATGCAGACAGACAGATGGACAGACAGACAGACATATTCACACATCGAATGGATAGAGAGCACAGCTCCAGCAGCCAGGCTCCAAATAGTTCACACCTACACATATGTACATATACACATATACACACATATCAAGTGGGTGAATGGAACAAAATTCCATCAAGCAGACTCTGGGCATTTCCTATATATACATAAATATACACAGTTAGTGGATGGAGCAACAAACACCCAGACAAGCTTTACATACATATACATGAATACAGATTTGATGGAAGGAACAAAATTCCAACATACTCTCACACAACCTTTATACCTATACATACATATTCATACATGTATACATACATACATACATACATACATACATACATACATACATACATACATACTTGGAGGGTAGAAAGAATGAAGTTCCAACAAATTTCTTCTTTCTCCCATGGCTTATATATTCCAACAAAATCTTTCTAGCAGTATAAAGTTACAAAGTGATTACATTCTATTTTTCTTCTAGTGAATGACTATGAAAAAACAGGATGTTCCCCCAAGACCTTTACAAGAAATAACATTATGGAGTACAGGTAAAGAAAACAAATTATTCCCAAGAACCCACGTACATTTGTAACTAAGCAACTTGTTATAGATTTTATAAGTGTGAGCAAGCCAGGTAGTTTTCTCAGCAAGCTTCTCTTACTGGCATACAGCAATTTGTAGTTATAAAGAGAGAATTAATTATTTTATTATGTTATTTTTTATCTTTAAAAGTAATATAAGAATCTTAAAAGAATCATAAATCTAAACTTTTATATAAAAATCAGTCATATCTACTTCAAAACTTCAGAATGTTTATCGGCTTATCATCAGTTCTTACTAAATCATATCAGGAAGCTGAGGATAGAAATGGGTTTAAGAAATTAATCATCACCAGTCCAGCCTCAGTGAGAGTCACATCAGCTTATGCTGCCATTGTTCTTGTTCCATGACCATAAAAGGTCTCTAGCTTAATTAATAAGTGTGCCTTTCTGAACTTTAAATTGTTTCCTGAGATTTTCTACTCAGAGCCAGTAGCAGAAACATCTTAACCTAGCTTCACTAACAATTTTATTTTTCCAAATGTTTTCTAAGGGTAGTAGTCATTGCTGACAATTTAGATTTCTAAATCCTTTCTTGGGTGGTGATTGAATCATTAATCTGTTCCAGCAGCATTGTCTGAAAGAGATCAAGCATTATTATTGTGTGTGCCAGACATACAGTCTAGTGAGGGACTGGAAGCCCCCTTAGAGTTTTCATACAATTTTTAGATTAAGAGGGATGTGAGGGCAACAAGCAGAGCAGAACTCCATAACAGCATGAAATCTTCAGGACACATAGTCCTCGGGGTCATGCCTCAGTCAGGGCAGACCTGTCCTAACTATGCTAACTGGTGGTCCATATTCCATAAATTCTAAAGCCATTTGTCATTCCTCTTGCATGGCCTTCGCAGTTAGACCTCCAATTGTAAGAGTTAATGGCATTCACTGGATTATGCCCACTCTGTATGCCATTGTCTGACAACACTCTCAAGAATATAATTCTAGCTAGGTGTGTGGATGCAAGCCCTATAGTCTGAGGTTCAACCAGTGAGGTTGAACCTGCAAATCACTTGAACACAGGAACTTAAGGCCAGCCTGGGCAACGTGATGATAACAGTGCATTTCCAAAGCAGCAAATAAACCATAAGGTTCTGGTACTGACAAAGCTAAGAGTGGAGGCTTCATCCATAGCAAAGAAGTCATGTGAAAATGATCAGAGATGCCAGAGAAATGCTGCCAAACTTAGAGATGAAAGTAAGAAGAGGTAAAAAATGGAAATGCAGAAATATGGACTGTGGACCAGGGTAACATGTTGACATGAAACCATGAGAACCAAGAAAGGAAAGAACTCTAAGAAATGGCCATGGATGAGTCAAAAGTCATTTGAAATTAGGACAAAGAAAAAGTCTTCAGTGTTGAGGAAGGAAACCTACACTCGTTTATCCAGAATCAAGTCACATTACTAACACTAATATCAAGTTAGTCTCTTAAAAACTCAATGATGAAGTACAAGAAAGGTGACCCCCCTGAAGACATAATAAGGTAAATAACTGATATTGGTAAGGCTGAAAGACAGTTGTTACTGCCTATAAGTATATGCACAAAACAATTGCTTATCATATTGTTCAGTGTTTAATGAATTTTTGAAGTATATTTACATAAAAACCGCTAATCAGAAAGAGAATCACTAATTGCTAAAGAGAAAATTTTGAATTATGTAGGACATTTGGCCTCAAGCAGGTTTCAGAAGAATATAGGAAAGAAACCATTATAAACACAGGCATGTATACGTGATTTATTCAAGAAAGTAGAAGTGTCAAATACCTTGGTTGTTTAAAAGCCTTGTTATAAATTCTGAGTTGTAAAAGGAATTGAATGACATACTTGAATGTCAGGTGTAATTCCCAGGAAATGAAGAATGCCCAATAATGCATCTTGCTCTAATTTTACTTATTAGCTCTAGCTGTTTAATCATCCTCTCCAAGGTTTTTTGTACAATTATTATGTCTAACAGGACTGATGAAACACAATACTAACATTCATGAATTCTACATCCTAGGGATAGAGAGATAGGAACAAAGAAACACATTAAATAATGGCTTTGTTAATTGTGGGAAGAAAAACAAGTAGGGGACAATGGTAAGAAGACCTGAAATGAGCAATGGGACAGATGTTTGAACTAGACCTCCAAGCATGTGCCCTTGCGAAAACAACAAGCCCTACATAGGAGAAAACAGCAGCCATTTAAGAATCGTAAAGAAATGCTTTCCACCCAAAGGAGACCAAGTGATACATGATCACAGTATTAAAAAATATTGGAGTTTTTAGGCAATACTGTAGCAGAGAGTTGCAGAGTATGTGGAAGAGAGTCACATGAAGAGACTTGGGACCTAGACTCTAGAGGTTTTGTTTGTTTTTTGTTTTGTTTTTGTTTGTTTGTTTGTTTTACCATGGTAGGAATTTGGAAACATATTCCAGGAGAGGAAGCCATGGGAAGCTTTGAGTTTCAGAGTGGTGTGATAGGATTTTTTTTCCTATAGTTTTTATAAGTACCTTCCCTTTCATCAAAGGGAATATGATGGAAAAAAGGCAAGATCCAAAACTTCAATTTTAATTAAGAAGCTGTTGATGGGATAAAGGGAAAACAGACTGGAAAGATTCAAGAGAAATGTTGGAAATGCTAGTAGTAGTATTTACTGAAATGTAGGTTATAATAGTTGAGCGAAAAGTGTCATCGCAGAGGAAACTGGAGGTCATGTACAGAGACAGAAATTTTAGGAGATGGTTCAAGTCTAAGGGAGGCAGTGAGCTCTCTGGGATTGAGGTATCCAGAAGACACTCAAGCGATGATATGAAAAGTACCCAATGAAGTTACAGAACAGTTACTTGCAGTAATTAAGTGACTTGGAGCTACTTGTAAAAACAGGTCATGAAAAACTGAACATGACCTATTTAAGCATCAGGAATACACAATTAACCTTTTCCTGAAATAACCTGAAGACGTGTTTCATTTGGAATGCTCTGGCACTAAAAAGGCCCCTTTGAACAAATTCACAAAGTTAAAACACCTAGCCAAAAGTCTGGTTGCTAACTGACTTGTAATCATTTCAAGATGCAAATGGTAAATAACCACGGGTAAAAGTACTTTCATTCAAGGTAGGGGGCAGGGCATGATACCATTTGTGTTGACTTGTGTTGAATTTAACTACAGCTAAATTATCATTCTGTGACAAGTATGTTTATATGGTAACCATTCCTTTTCCCTTTTTCTTTTAGCGTTTAGCTTGGGTTTACTCATTAGAGAGAAAAATTAAGTCTAAATCTCTGAATTGTCCCTTTGATGAAGCCAGTCTCTGGGAATAAATGATTAAATGCATTGACTTTTCTAACAACAGAAGTTGCCCAATTTTTCTTTCTTTTTGTTTTTTCTCCTCAAAAGCTTTAAAGTCATTTCCTTGAACAAAATTAACCAAATATGCACTTTGAGTACCCTGCACAGGACCTTTTATGAATCTTTAAAAAAAAGTCCATTAAGCCAATATTGTACTTTCACATTCATATTTTATGTTGTGTTTCCTTTTTATTTTTCATAGACAATTTGGTAAGTGAGCACAAATTACTCAAATGTAATTTCTGTCTTAACTCCTAATACCGAAAACCGCTTGGAACTAAATGGACTAGTTGTAAATTAGCAATAAACACAAGAAAAATGTGATCTCTTCTACACATGCACATAAGTTGAGGGCCAAGGAAAAACAGTATTCATAAAGCACATGTAGAAGAAATTAATCTTTTAAATCATGTCTAGCTTGTGTTCTAAGAGATATTTTAATAACCTTTACTATGTATCAAACATGCTGGGCCTTCACATGGTATTCCAGAGAGATAGCTACTATTTCCGTATTCCAGATACATGCTGTGATTAAATAGTCTTCCACTCAAATAGATGGAGATGGACTTAAATATAGTGTTTCTTCCATTGTAGCTTGTTCTATTATTCTGTATCTTCCTTTGGGGGTGAAGGTTAGATCCAAGAATCAGCTTGCAAGAGAGGCCATAATTGGTGAGAACCAAAGTTGTAATAAAGCTTTGGCAAGTCTATCATTTTTTCCTGGATTTGGGACTTCTCTGTGGGAATGGGAGCTTGCCTTTATTTACTTCTAGTTTCCGCTGATGAATGTAGCAGTCCAAGCTCTCTGTCCTGTACAGTTGACGAGGGGTAGGCCAGTAAAGTAGTGGCTAGAAATCTCATTAGCTTTTGACATATGTTTTCTTAGAAGTTTCTGAAGGATGCATTCCAGAAAAATGGAGAAATTCTAGAAAGAAGATAATATGATTCCTTGGAGATAAGCATAGTTTTGCTTGCTTTAGGATGCTGGGCCTCCTGTCGTCAGTTCTGGTGGCCATCTCTGCTGCTGCCATGTGTCTAATATCTTTGGTTTATTAAGAGATGATCATCTCACTGGTGTTTCTTCTCCTTTGTCAGACCTAACAAGAGAAATCCTTGTAAATGTTCGCTAAAGATTAACAATCCTTAGTATTCTTTCTTGTCATCATCCAGATGATCAGTTCTTGCTGATGTCTTGCCATTCACTCTCTGGTACAGTGTTTGTGAAAAGCAAGGTTTGTCCACTGAGAAAACTTTCTGGCTTCGTTCTGGTTACTTCTAACAACCCTGTCCTTGACAGATAAAGAAGCTTCAGATCCTAAAACATTGTTTCTCTCTAAAATTTGACATTTGTCAATATCGGACACTCAGACCTCATTGGCAATAGTCAGGTGGATCTGACTTCTTATTGGTCCCAAAATCACTTCCACATTACAAAAACCTCCACTAATCAAGACTGTTGTTAATAAAAGAGTTTTATTCATTTGTTTCAGAACAGCTCCTCAGACATATCTGATTTGGGAACCAATGCCTGTATCTTCAAATCACATAATCCAACTCATTATCTCCCTGATCAATAAGACTGAGTTTGAAATACAAGGTCCCATATTATTCTTGAATATGTGAAGGAAGAGAGAATCATCATTCAAAATAATATTTCACAGATTTTGCCATGAATAGTGGAAGAAATTTTACTTAGAAAGATGAATAATTGCCTCTGAATAAATCACTCAAGTCAGGTTTTCAACTGAGGACTCTCTACTACAAATCCAAATGGTTCCATTACACAATGAGAATTAATGCTATGACATAAATGAAAGTCAACATGGTTTTGAAAAACTATCTCTTTGATTCTATTTATTAATAATTCTCAACTATTAAAAAAAACAAATAGGCCATGTACCAAAAGGTAAAGATTGTCATTGTTCAATTGTGTCTCATTTAAATTGCCTCTACCAATAGTTTAACAAGAAGATTATACTATTGTACACTTGACTTAGAGGAGTTATAGAGAAATTGCTTAGGCATTAAGAACATTGGTTGATCTGCTTGACAACTCAGGGTTGACTCTCAGCACCCACATGGTGGTTCATAATAGTATATCTAGTCCCAGGGGATCTGATGCATTTTTCTTTTGCCTCCAAGGGCACTGCATACATCTGGTGCACAGCCATATATGCAAACAAAATACCTATATATAAAAAGTAAATGATATGATTATAATATACTTTATAATGTATGGTACCAAATCACTGTAATCAGAAAATTTTCACATATGTAATATAAAAACATAAACACAACATACAACATATGTACATATATATGTATATATGCATATATTTTATATGCACACATATTTGTTACCATATATATATATACATATATGTATATATATATATATGAGAGAGAGAGAGAGTATGTATGTGTATATGTTGTAGCTCATGGTTAATTTGATTTCTTAAGCAGCAGCTATCTTCTAATAAAAATGATAAATAGCCAAAAGAAAAATTATATTTCTAGAAAGAAAAACTAAATTTAAAGTATACATGATTTAATATATACAATATGAAATAGTTAACCAATATAATTTTAAAAATCTATCATATCAGAATTATAATCTGAATGTGTGTGTGTGTGTGTGTAAGTATGTGTGTGTGTTTGTGTATAGATTTAAGATTCACTTTCGGCATATTTCAAGAATAAATACATTAGTATTCACTCTAGCTACCTTGTTGTACATTAGACACCCATGAATTATACATTCTGGAGAAATGAATCTTTGACCAACACCTTCCCATTTTCTGTACATCTAAGTCCCTCATAATTACAATTCTATTCTTTGAGCTCTGTGAGTATGACCTTTTAGGATTTCTCACACTAGAATAATAATGCAGTTTTTTCTTCTATTTCTGGTTTATTTCATTTAGCATGTCTTTCTGTTTCATCCTTTACAATGGTGGATTTCCTTCCTTTTAAATATATAACTATACTCATACTACATTTCTTTTGCTCATTCACCACCAATAGAGACTAGCAAATACTTCATCTAGGAAATCAACTATAATCCAAAGCAGTGGTTATCAACCTTCCTAATGATGTCACCATTTAACATAGTTCCTTATGTTGTGATGACGCCCAATGTTAAAATTATTATTATTATTGCTACTTCATAACTGTTGTTTTGCTACTGGTATGAATCATCATGTAATTGTCTTTGTTTTCCAATGGCCTCTTGATATTGTGACCCACAGGTTGAGAATCATTGATCCAAATGCCTGTAAGAAGTCGATAGGTTTGCTTTCAAAAAGGGAACTTATATATATGTTAAATTCCTACAAACAGGTGGATGTTGATCTAACATTCAGTTCTGAATGTTAAGCTAGGTCTACTAAAAAAAAGGGTGAAATAGAGTCTGTGTGGAAGGTTTCCTGGAATGAGGCCTAGGATGAACATTTGAAAGGAAACTATAAATTAAAGCTTTCAGGGTCAAATAACTTACTTATATCACAACCAGACCATCCCCAGATCCTGGCTGAAATCATTTCAGTTTATGTAAAGACTAATGATTCAATAAGTTATTCCCTCCACAATCTAAAAACTCAGGAAACAAAGTTATCGTCTTGGACCAAGTAACAAAGAAAATATCCATGACAATAAAATGCTATGGAAAAATTTCAGTGATTTCTATAAAATATAGAACTAATGAGAAATTTTTATTTGAAAGTATAGTAATTCTAACAGTGTATTCTTGACTATTCTTAGCTTTAGTTTTATGGTCAAATTAAGAAAGTTTTATGAAATTTTAATCCTTTCAACCCACCATTGATTAAATGGAGAATGAAGCAGAAACCAAAAATGTTTTATAATTCTTCATTGAAACGATATGGTCAGAATTATATTTTACCAATCCTCCTAATCATTTGATCATATATAACGTTAAAGTAATGCCTTAGGCAGAGTATTGAGAGAAACATGAAAAAGGCTGAGTCGGGCTTCCCAGAAAGACACCAGGAACTGGCACAGGCAGGAGGGATGCCAAGCACTG
Source organism: Grammomys surdaster (assembly GCF_004785775.1). Lineage (NCBI taxonomy): Eukaryota > Metazoa > Chordata > Mammalia > Rodentia > Muridae > Grammomys > Grammomys surdaster. Next base: position 3,320,446 of record NW_021604719.1, read on the forward strand.
CAGGGCTCATCTAAGCTCTCCATGACTGTGTGGTGTTGGTGCCAGGCATGGACTGGGGTCATGGTAGTTTGGAAATTTAAAGGGCAGATTCCTCTAAAGAGATTTTTAAATAAATCTGTTTTTGCCAATACATGTAACCCTTAAGTACCATCTCCACAGTAAAGCCTCAACAATACAATTTCTATAAATTCTGAAAAATTTAGAATTGTTCATAGGAAATCAAAATGGTATGATAAAGGCTATGATCCCAGAATTTCTGTTTCCAAAATTGTGGAGATATATGCGTGTGTGTATGTATATGTATGTATGCATGTGTATAAATATAATATACATATTCCCTAAGATTTTCTTTTTGATTTTTATTATCTTGTTTTCACTTTTGTATTGTTTTTCATTATTTTTATGATAATATAATTACATAATTTCCCTCTTCCCTTTCCTTCCTCCAAACTTTCCCATATATCCCTACTTTCTCCTTTTTAAATTCATGGCCTATTTTTAAAATTTATTGTCTTACACACATTCCTAAAATACACAAGCACAACCTGCCCAGTCTGTATAATCCTACCTATAGGTTTGTTTTCAGGGCTGACCATTTGGTATTGGAAATCTGGCTGGTATGCTGTTCCTTGGGTAAGACTTTCTCTGGCTCTCAGCAGTCCTGAGTTGCCTATAGTTCTTTGTGTGGGGTTGAGGCTTCCTGGGTTTTCTGTGGTCCATATTATCATATCTGTTGTTTTTGCTCTTGTTTAGTTCACACTGAGGTAGCCTTGTTAGTGAGACTTTATGGACAGGGTTTCACAGTGTAGTCCAGGGTACCAAGACTCACAGAAATCTACTGGCCTTGCCCACTGTCTAGTGCTAGGATTATAAGCAAACCTCATCTCACTATTTTAATTATTTCTTGATCACCTAGGATTACCATTGGCACATATGTTAATTTAATCATGAATTCAAGAATGCCACTTAAATTTAATCATGTATAAAAGACCATTGTCTCTAATTGTGTTGTGATTTCTGATGTTCTACAAATTGTAATGTACATTAAATATTGTTTATAAATGCAGTTAGTTTCTTAATCACATTCCTGTTGTTAGTTTATTTTATCAGACTCAAAATGTCTATCTTATTGGCTTTATTTTAAGCTTTTGTATGCAGTGGGTCAGAAAATCAATTAGGATTACTGAAAGCATAAGAGTAGCCACCACCGGTTTCTTGACATGCATTTGCACTACAAAGAGCTTTGGTTTATTCTTAGTGTTTGGTCAAATTCTAGACAGTGAGGGTTTTTTTTTCTTTTTTTTTTTCTTTTTTTAGCAGAGTGCTCTATATAACAGAATTTTTAACCATATTTAATGACCAAGATACAATGTTTTTCATCTCCAATAAATATTAAATTCAAAGCAGCTATTATTATAAATCTTCTAATCAAGATCCAACTAAAACAATACATGTAATATTACAGAGTAATTAAAGGACTTCATGGTATATCCCTCTCCCTCTCTTTCTCTCTCTCCATATATATATATATATATATATATATATATATATATATATATATATATATGTATAATTTATCTTTTACTTGTTTACATAGCATTATCTTTGAACTTTCAACCTACTTGTATTTCTACAATGTGCATTTCCAGTAGAAATCATATAGTTGCATCTTTAAAAATGTTCTATAATAACTTTTGCTTTTCATTTGTTCAATCCTTTTATATTTAATGTTATTAATGTGGTTGCATGAGTGTGATGGGTAATTTTGTCAGTGTGCCATAATATCAAATCATCTGAGAAGTGTCTCAATGAAGAATTTTCGAGGTCTAGGTCCAATTGGCTTGTGGGAACATCTGTGGGGAAATATCTTCATCATGCTAATTGGGTGGAGATACATGTCCATTGTGGGTGGTACCATTCCCTAGCAGGGGATTCTGAATAGTGAACTCAATGAGCTGAGTAACAATTTACATGCATTCATCCTCTCTTTGTTCTTGGTTATGGAGGTCACTAGCTGCTTCAAGTTCCTGACACTTTGAATTCTCTTTAATGATGAACTGTAAACTGGAATTGTGAGGTTCAATAAACCCTTTCTTCCCTACATGACTTTAGTCAGGATATTTTATCAGAAAAATATGTGTTTGTGATCTTTTTGTTTGTTATATATGTTGTATAGATTTTTAAATTTCTCTTTACTGTTTCCTTGAGTTTAACTGATATTTTCCAACACTCTATTCTTGTAGTTATTCTTCTCAACTTTTGTGTGTGTGTGTGTGTGTGTATATGTGTGTGTGTTTCTTAGTAGTTTTTCTAAGGCTTACAATGTATATTATATTTATCAGAACCTATGTCTGATCTATAGTAACAATTTCCATGAAATAGAGACACCATATGTCTAAACAGAGCCAACCAGTGTCTCTTCTTCCTCTTCTTCTCCCTCTTCCTTTCTTCTTTTTCTGCCTCTTCTTCTTCTTTATGCTACCATTTTGTATGTCCCACAAGTATGTCCCACAACTACAACTGTTATTCTGTAAGAATTTTCAATCATTTCATTATTTTAAACAACCTATGAAAACAAGAGAAGGAGTGTGGATTTATAAATATAAAATACCAATCTTTACATCTATAAGACAGTAACAGCATTAAGTAAAAGTCATTTTAAAGAAAAACAAGGCTGTATAGATGAGGATGGGCCCAGGGCATTGACAAGGTGTGAACATTTGGCACCTTTCCCCCTGGTGACATTGTTACATGAAACTCAATGTTGTACATCACAGTTCTTTCTCTTTGTATGAGTGAGCATCAACTGTTCCCTATGCTAAGACAATTATTGAGGGATGATGGTTTTCAAATAATTCCAGAAATGGAGATAAATGTAAAGATAGACAAATTTGGGAATTTCTAGGAGCTTGATGCATGAGAGGGAAATAGAGAAAGAGAAAGCAGACACATCCAGGGTTAATGAATAACTGAAGTTGATGTAATTTGCAGAGCTGTAATCAGAAAAGAAAAGAGTGAGGAAGATTTGATGTGTCTTCAATATTTAAGGCTATTTTAAAATTAGTATGGTCTTTGGTTTCTCTTTTGCTGACTCGACCCCTTCAGGGAGACATAGCAGTCTTTTCTTGTGGTGTAAACCTTGGCTCCTTTCTCTGATTTTTTTCAATTGTCCATGAAGTGAGGCAAGAATCATGCAGTGTGGTTTCAAGAATGACTGCAGGGAAAGTCCTCCAAGCTGGAAACCAAAGCCTTCTCCTTCTCATTTGTATAATGCAAGACAACATAGCCCTCTATAAGCCCAAGAAATACACCCACTATTTTCCATTTTTTTCTTGGATGCAGCCCCAAATAAGGAATCCCCCGACTGGTAGTAAAGTCAGTGAAAGAGTATGGAGTACAGCTGAATATATCAGAATCATGTTGTTTGTTAAGAAAGAAAAAATACTTCTATTTCTGCTTTTCTCTATATAATACATTTTTAATTAGGCATTGGACCAGCAGGCACAAAGTACTTCCATTTCCTCCACACTTATATTAAATTGTCTCAAATTATCATGTTGATTAAATGAAGCCAATAAGAGGGTAAAGATAACAGGAAACACAAGAGCCAGTGAGAAAACATTCAGAAGACCACTGTCTATTCTTCAGTGAGTGGATGCAAGCTATGAGCTATTCTACAGTGAAGTAAGGCCCCAAGGATGTGGAAATGACACACCACACAGCCCCAAAGATGTTAGAGATCTGGCATGTCTTTGTAGCTCACCCGTGTCACCTTAGGTAGGGCAGACACTCTATCTCAGGTATTCTCCTTACCTGCAAAATGAAGATAAAGATAAAACCTTCTCTGCCTCCTGCCTGGATTTCTGTGAGATACAAATGTAACAGTACATAAGAAGCAGTTTTATACCATTCACTGGGCTTCAAACAGTGATAACCCCTCCTCTCTGTGTCTAATAGCAAAGGGATTTATGTTTATGTAATTCACAGACTTAAAAAAACAACCATTACTAAGTTCAGCCTTTTTATCCATTTAATAAACAACCTGAGTTTTGTTCTGCTAGCAACATGAATAGGATTTTACTTCTGTGCTTTGCTAGCGTTCTTGGGACTTTTGTGGATAGGCTAATTAGTTGAGAAACTGAAGAAGATGAGGAAGAGAATTTAAAAAAATGATTTGAAAAGTTAATTAAGTTAATGGCTGGAGCCCAACAAGATCTATTAGTGTTTGGAAAATAGGTTAATACAGGTTTAATACTTTATCATCATGATGCAGGTTTGCATACATGCATCAAGAATACATGTGTTAACTTAATGTTCATCTCAAATATATATATTTTAATTGTGACACTGGAGAATATATGATTTAAACACACACACACACTCATACACAGTTGTTTTGTAGCCCTTTGAATTGTTATCTTTCAGGAACTGTACTAAGGAAACAACTGATACTATCCTGATTCCCTGAATCTATTGCTAAGGGAAGCAAGTTCAGAGCACTGCATCTTATCACAGCCTTTGGGTTCAGTACTATCAAATAATTGACTCAGCCAGGCAATAAAAAAAAAACTGATTTTCAAAGATACTTACTTTATAGTTTGAAGTTTTGCTCTAACCACTCAGTATAGAAAACTGATATTATGTTCTCTTGCTTTGCCTGCCTTTGAAAATAAACCCCAATGATGCAGGTCAAGAGAATCCTGCTTTTTAAAAGGACAACAAATGAGCAAGTACAGGCAAATCCCACCAAGAAGCAAATAATGTGAAATATAACTGGAGTCTGAATCAAATAAGACAGTGGATTAAAACCAACTTGAGGCTTTTAAAATTAGCCTTCTGCAGCTTGGGAACCCATTCTGCAAGGGTGTGTGTTGTGTTTAGGAGTTGGTTGTATGTGCCTGTTCACAAGCTTTGCATACAACACATATGGAAAAACCACTGTCAAAGGGTGTAAGAGAGAACTGTAGCCAAAAAAGGAGACAAAAGGATGCTAAAACAGAGACACTATTTAATTGATTCGATTGCAAGTCATTTTGTGGGTGACTGTGACCTCTGGTGTTAATCTAGGGGAATTCCAGCACTTGCTCGCCTTAATGGAGAAAGGAAGAAATCTAAGCAGGAAAGCGTCTCATTGGAAACCACTGATCTTTACTTGAAGTATTTTCTCTTTTTCCTCCCTCTCTCTTTTCCACTTGCAGACGTAAGAGCAAAACACTACCCACATGAAAAGTACTGTCTTTGCTGCTTTAATTGGTTCACATTGCTGTGTTTATCCTTATAATCCTATACAGCAGTGATTTTCAACCTTCCTAATGCTGTGACCCTTTAATAAAGTTCCTCATGTTGTAGTGAACCCCCATCATAAATTTATTTCTGTTCCTACCTCATAACTGTAATTTTGCTACCTGTTATGAATCACAAGGTAAATATCTCATGTTTTCTGATGGCCTTTTGGGGGTTGTGATCCCCAAAAGCTGAGAACCACTGCTATATAGGAACAAAGTCAGAGTAGTTACATTTTAAGTATTTGCATTTCAACTTAAAAAGTCTTCTACTTATTTTATTTTTAAAAGAAATATATTGATAACAAGGATATCTTAATCTGGTACCCATCATAATTAATGCAATTATTCAAGATGCCCAAGCATATTTCAGACTAAAGGTAAAGGAACTGCTGCATTTCTAAGCCCATGCTTCCATGATTCTATAGAGTTTCCAGTCATCCTTAGGAACAGGCATGTATTAGCAAGAAGTTGTTAACTGTAATCAGCTAACTCTAATGGAAACACAGTGAATGGCTCATTAACTTGCTCTCCATCTTTCTAGTCATAGTGACATTCTCATTATTATTTTATGAATTTTATGTTGGCTAGGCTGAAGTAGTGGGTCCCAATAATCCACTCCAAACCAAAGTGTGTGTGTGTGTGTGTGTGTGTGTGTATCGTGTACAAATATATCATATATATATATATATATATATATATATATATATATATATATATAATACACAGAGAAAGAGTGGTTCAATATGGTTCCCTTTGTGGTTTCTGAAGCCTGTGAGCTTTGACAGTGGTATTTAAGAAAGTCAGCTTAAGCAAGGGGATGCAGCTTTTGTTTTCCTTATGACATTTTAGTAAGTCTAGAATCCGATGTGTAATTTAAAATGAGTAACAGCCATTGTGATATTTGGAAAGAAGTCTATGGGATCTTTTCTAAATCTATGAGCAGGTGATGAACATATTAATTTTTGATATATTTCTTTGAAGCATATAGAGCTAAAGATGAGTCAGACATTTCACTCAATCATCAGCAAAGAGCTATAAAAAGAGGTCTGTATAGCTTGTCGTTAAGTGCACTAATAGATACTGGGTGGATTTTATTCTTGAATTAATTTTTTTCAGACTAAAAGATGAATAACTTGGAAGCTTTCATTTTAAATGTAATGTACTCATGTACATGTGTTGCCATACCCAGCTCTTTTTTGTTTGACAGTACTCTCATGTAGGCTAGCCTGGCTTCAAATCCACTATGTCTATGATGATGGCCTTGAACTCCATCTCCCAAGTGTAGAATCTCAGGCATGGAAGACCACGCCCTTCTTTCTCTGAACTTACTTTTTTTTTTTGTAATAATGCCCCTCACATGGGCATTTGTGCATTATCAGCTGCCCTAAAAATTCAACATATGTCTTCATTCTAAATACTATTTGTTCCTATTTTGGAGATACCAAAAGAAAATCACAATAGATAATAAAAATGTCTTTGATTTTTATCCACTAAAATTTAGCTTTCAACCAGAGCCACTGAGAAATTCGAGCCCCGATCTTTCATTCTCTTCTATCAAGGACTATGGCAAATTTTAGGGCTAAACGCAATTCCCTTTTTCCTTCTTTTTACTTGTGTGCACGAAAATTTTTAAATTGCTTAACACACTTGCAAGGAATATCCAGAAATAAATTATTCACTCAATGGCACGGAACACAAACACACACACACACACACAAGCAGATACCAGGTAAGCAACTTTAGGGCAGCTGCTGACTAGAATATCACGAAATTGGATCCAGCTGAGAATTCCAATTACCTAATGAGAGAGATCTGCTTTCGCTTTAATTTCTTGGTCTAATCTGTTAGACAGTAATCTTCATCATAAAAAAACACTGAAATCACAATTTAAAATGTAAATATTTAACTGGTCAATTTCACCCTTTTTCCCCCTTTGGGAAGACGGGAATCTCCATCCCCAAGGAAATCCAAATATAAGACTGAATAATGGAGTATTAATCAAGAGCCCTCAAAGAGACCTCCTACCGTTTTGTTTGTGTATAGCTCAATAAGGACACACTATGGCAAAATTCTAAGTGTAATTTTTAGTGGTTTATTAAAGAGCGATTAAATCATTACAGCTAAGTTTTAAAACCCTGTCCAAGGGCAGCGATTATTCAGTCGAGTCATCGCCACGGTATTAATTGGCTGTCAGATGACTACCGGCATCAGTCAACCTGCACCAGGCCCCTCGCCCAGCCACTGCAGTCTGGTCTTGACAAGGATGCTTGGCGTCTGCGCAATAGTGACCCGCCTTTGCTTTGTGTCTGTACTGCAGGTCTGGAGGAAGAGAAAAAACAGAGAAGCCCGCGGTCTGCGGTGGCTAAGCAGCCCCCAGACCCTGGAACAAGAATCGTCTACATCGCCAAAGTAGCCCTCGGACCTACCCACTCAGGCTGCTGGACCGCCTGAGCGTCAGAGCCCCGGACCTGGCGGCCAGGGGCGCCAGCCCCTCATGTTCCGGAGAACGTGCAAATGTGAGCGGGCGCTCCCGGGGAAAGCCCTCCGCCCCCGCCAGGGGGACCCGGGAAGCCCGAGCGGGCTCCTCCCCGGACGCCGGGGATCCCCTCCTCCGGCCCCGCCCCCTCCTCCCCCTACCCGGGCGTCGCGAGGTTAACCCTATCTGCGCCGTAGCGCTCTCCAGTAGTAGCGACAGCGCCGCCAATCCCAATTCTGGGACTCTGGGAGCTAGGTGACAGGGACGGATCCCTGCTCTGGGTCAGATGTGATCCCTCCGAGGCCAAGCCGGGCATCCGGCGGTGGCTTTCTCCCAATGCTGATACATTCGCATAGGCAGTCGCCAAACTTTTTCTTTCCTTCTCCCCAAAGCCAGTGCCCCCGCAGTTACTTGGCTAGCAGCCTGCAGCCCACTCTCAGGACGATGGGGGAGAGGGAGTGGGGCGAGCAGGTGCTGCCTTGCAGCCCTACGAGGCTAGGGGGCGGGAGAGGAGCTCAGGTTTCTCACTGCCTTGGCGCCTGCCCCATGACAGGGGTGGCCAGACATGCTGCAGTGTCTCAGGCAGGTCATTCCGGCCAGCATGTTCTGCACCAGTCAAGGGCCCGCGGCCGTAGAGCGAGAGCTTCGGCTTTCTCTCTCCCACTCTGCAGTCCGCCGCTGTGCATGGGGTGGGGGGGCTCAGTCTTCCCAACCGTGGTACGGGATGCGCGCGATCCGCAGGTGGAATCCCTGCCCTCGAGTACCCTGACCCCGGCCGGAGCCGACCTGAGCCCCCAGGGGTTGTCATTCTGCAGGTTGCCCTCCCAACCCCTCTCACACACACATGCTCCCCTAAGCCGCGCGCTCCGCAAACTCAGTCTCGGTCCCTGCAGGTGATGTCATGCCCATTGTTTTGGTGCGCCCAACCAATCGGACTCGCCGCCTGGATTCTACCGGAGCCGGCATGGGCCCTTCCTCGCACCAGCAGCAGGAGTCCCCGCTCCCGACCATAACGCATTGCGCAGGGTGCACCACCGCCTGGTCTCCCTGCAGCTTTAACAGCTCTGACATGGAAACCCCATTGCAGTTCCAGCGCGGCTTCTTCCCGGAGCAGCCGCCACCACCGCCGCGCTCCTCACACCTGCATTGCCAGCAGCAGCAACAGAGCCAGGACAAGCCGTGCGCGCCCTTCGCGCCCCTCCCGCACCCTCACCACCACCCGCACCTCGCGCACCAGCAGCCGGGCAGCGGTGGCAGCAGCCCATGCCTCCGGTGCAACAGCTGCGCCTCCTCCGGTGCCCCGGCGGCGGGGGCGGGGGCGGGGGATAACCTGTCCCTGCTGCTCCGCACCTCATCGCCCGGCGGCGCCTTCCGGACCCGCACATCCTCGCCGCTGTCGGGCTCTTCGTGCTGTTGCTGCTGCTCGTCGCGCCGGGGCAGCCAGCTCAATGTGAGCGAGCTGACGCCGTCCAGCCATGCCAGTGCGCTCCGGCAGCAGTACGCGCAGCAGCCCGCGTCCGCCTCCCAGTACCACCAGTGCCACAGCCTGCAGCCCGCCGCCAGCCCCACAGGCAGCCTGGGCAGCTTGGGCTCCGGGCCCCCGCTCTCGCACCACCACCACCACCCGCACCCGGCGCACCACCAGCATCACCAACCCCAGGCGCGCCGCGAGAGCAACCCCTTCACCGAAATAGCCATGAGCAGCTGCAGGTACAACGGGGGCGTCATGCGTCCGCTCAGCAACTTGAGCTCGTCCCGCCGGAACCTGCACGAGATGGACTCCGAGGCTCAGCCCCTGCAGCCCCCCGCGTCCGTCGTAGGAGGAGGTGGTGGTTCGTCCTCCCCGTCTGCTGCCGCCGCCGCTGCCTCATCCTCAGCCCCGGAGATCGTGGTGTCTAAGCCGGAGCACAACAATTCTAACAACCTGGCGCTCTACGGAACTGGCGGCGGAGGCAGCACCGGAGGCGGCGGCGGCGGCAGCGGGCATGGCAGCAGCAGCGGCACCAAGTCCAGCAAAAAGAAGAACCAGAACATCGGCTACAAGCTGGGCCATCGGCGCGCCCTGTTTGAGAAGCGCAAGCGGCTCAGCGACTACGCGCTCATCTTTGGCATGTTCGGCATCGTGGTCATGGTCATTGAGACCGAGCTGTCATGGGGCGCCTACGACAAGGTACCGGCTTTAGCCCCTGAATACACTCCTGAAGAAGGAACTAGGTGGTTGGGATGGGCTCTGGCGGGAACCCCTTGCCTAAGAGGTCGCAAGCGTCTCCGGAATCTTCAGGCGTGCCTGCCGGAGAGCAGAAGCAGCTAGGACGCACACCCATAGTCAACTGGGCAACTCAGAGAGTTAAGTTTTCCCGGTGCTGAGTGTCCAGCGCATCCAGGCATGTTAATAAGTAGCTCCCGGAGTCGATGAGGGAAAGCAAGCATGTTCCTCTCCTGGTGCCCCTGTTTCAAGGCACCTTTCGACCTAAAGTACTTAAACTCCGGAGCAACTTCCTCTAGAGTTTAGCGAGTCAAGTAGCTTTCTTTCAGTTCTTGGTGGCGCGTAGCCCGCAGCCAACCCATGAGTCTTCCCTTGCTCCTGGCTCCTCTCACGGAGCATTATGGGCAAATAATCTGCATCCCAGAGCCAAGACAGATCGCCCCCCCTCCTGAATCCCCTTCCTTGAATTTAGGTCCACGTGCTTGGAACTGACTCTTATGGCCTGGAAAGTGATTGAAAGTGCTTCTTTCTTAAAGTGTTCCATCTAACTGTGTTGCAGGCGTCGCTGTATTCTTTAGCTCTGAAATGCCTTATCAGTCTCTCCACGATCATCCTGCTTGGTCTGATCATCGTGTACCACGCCAGGGAAATACAGGTAACACAGGCTCCTCCGCTGTTTTTATGAATAACCAAAAGTCATACAGACAGCATAGGGGAGAAGCAAGACAGCAGGGGCCTTTTCCGAGCAGCTGTGTCCTTGCTTGAGGTTACAGAAGACACACGCAGTGTTAGTTATCTCAGCACCTGACCTGTCCTTTCAGAAAGCTAAACAACAAACAAACAAGTCAACACAGTGTGTAAACAGGCACACCTTTCTGAGATATATTTGATAGGGTCTTCCAATTTTCCCCAGCTTCTTTAGGTTGATCCCCTTCACCAGACAAATGTTCTTAAAGGAATGATATGCACTATCCTGAATCTATGGCAACGTGTGTTCTTGTTTACCGCACCTTTTTAAAACTAGTAAATCATTAGAGGAGGAGGCCTTGCCAATCTGTATTGCCTATAATTATAATAAGAAAATTAGTTCACCGCTTCTGTCAACATGGGAAGAGCACCCTCCTTCTCGTCTAACACAGTTTACAACAGCTTGTTTAGTTAGTAAAGCCTATATAGCCACTAGTTTAGTCCGAGCATTTTACATATCACTTGAAAGTTAAGGCCAGTGCCCTTAGAGCTCTCTGAACAAGAAAATGTTTGTTTTCCTCTATTAGATTTGACTTCTGGTCTCATTAGTGGGTTTCTCTAGCCCACAGTCAGTTAAGTATTAAAGTCTGGGACTTTAGGTAACTAGAGTGTTCAAAATGAGATTGATATTTTCGAGCTTAGAATTTATAAGACTGTTTTTGAGCCATCATGAGTCATTGATGGGATGGGTTGGACTCTGAAATCTGTCGGCTTAGACTGTCTTTGGACAGGAAGTGTCGTATGGACTTGTGAGGCAGCTTACTATCAAGCTAACTTAAGTTATTTTCAAATTAGTAATTACTAAGTTCACAAAAAAGAGAGAAGAATTCAATTTTAATGACTGTCCAAACAGAATAAAGATAAAGCTAACTCCAAGAGGGGAGGGAAAAAGGACTTCATTTTGTTTCCTGGCATGTCGAAACTTTGAAAAATGTGTTTTTGAAGTGATGAATACTTCATGGAGATGGAGGGTGAAATGGGAGTATTTGGAGTGGGTAGTGATAGACTAAAGCACACATGGTAGAATTTTTAATATTAAGACAGAATATAGATTCTTTAGTGCAGTCCTCATGATAGTGGCATTTTGAGATTCTTCCAGAGGTCCTCTGTGCTACTCTACTGTGCTTTAAGCCAGAAGCGTGGAAGATACAAAATGATTCTTTGACTTAGTTTCTGGATGGAAGCAGTCAGTGGAAGTGAGTAGCCTTGCCAGATCAGGTTGGAAGGGGCCCAGCCTGAAAGCAGGCACTGCATTCCCAGCTTCCTTCAGTCTTCCTCCTGAGCCCAGCTGCTCACCAAGAGTCCTGCACCATTGAGAATACTTCATCTGGGCTTCCCCTCTGGACACAAGAATTCAGTTTATGAACAGGATTCAGCTCATAATGCTACTCTGAGATTTTATAGGTTCTTAAGCACAGTTTAGACTGTTTGGCATGGAGACCAGAGTGGTTTGGTTAAACCATGCTGGAATGAAGGAGGGAAAATGTCGATTATGCATCTTAAGCTTTCCAAGTGTTGGCTGGTCCTTCTGAACACTTATAGATAAACAAGCATCCATTGGGGTGGAGGGTTACTCGTGTTATCTTCAAGAGCAAAATATTTTTTTAAACACACAAACTTTTTAAGAATTTTAGAAAGGTTTTTTGACATAACTCAGGTGTGAGAGGAGCCACGCAGGATTACTTATGCCTCCACAGATTCTGATACGGTGTAAGAATCCCAGAAATGTACAGACACTAATAAACGCAAAATATTTTAAAATTATTTTATGCTTGAAATACTGCCCTCATTGGCTAATTTATAATTTTTGTTATGTTGATTAGACAGTATAACACAAGGAGGAAGGTGATAAGTGTTGGTCCTTTGGAGAATACACAGTGAATTTATTTACTCTTTATAACTCAAATGTCAAAAATGTTAGGTTTTATAGCTAGGCTTATTTATGATCTATTGCCAGCCCTTAACCTGCCACGTTTACTATGATAACTATAAAATGAGGCCTGGGTAATAATGTCTAGTTATTTTGGATACAGCTTTTACAAAAAAAAAATCATTATTTGATCAAGAGAAATTCCTCTCCCAATAGTCTTGTCTGCAATGCCTCTTTAAAGTTAAATAAAATGGGCCTCAGCAGGTAAGAGCACGTACTCCTCTTGCAGGCAACTGTGTCTGGTACCCAGCACTCACATCTGGTGGTGCACAGTTGCCTGCACTTTCGGGGACTCCTCTGGCCCCAGCACTCATAAGCGCATATCCACACAGACACACATAATTCAAAAATAAAAATTTAAAAAATGTCTTAAGTTCTTTTTAATGAAATGGGAAGTGACAAATACACATGGAAACTCTGAACCCTCAGTCAAGAAGAACCAGGAAGCGGCAGAAGCTTCTCATTTATCCAATGGACATAATACTTTAGCCTGAAGCGCAGAGAAACTGGGTGGGCATGGTTATGATCTTTATGGAAAATTAGTAGTTGTGTCTTTTTCGCATTATTCGTATCTCCATGGGATGTGCATTTCTTTCATATAATTGTTTAGGCTAATGGTCACTTCAGAATTTAAAGCATTCCAAATATATTATTGAAGAATTCCAAATATACTGATTTATCTCTGAGGTAAGGCAGCAAGTACAGGATCAATACTGGCATTTTGGAGCCTGTCCTTGACTGTGAGATATCAAGAATGAGAAGTTTTATTTTTTTACTTTTTGGCATATTAAGTATGACAATTGGAGAGTGACAGACAGGGTGAGTTACTGGTGCATGATGTCATTTTCCACCATGCTCAGGCAAAGTGTTCTAACTGAGGTCCCAACGTCTTGCCTGTGAGAATCCCTCCTTACCCAAGCCCAGGGAAGCCCTGACATTTTCACCGAGAACCTTGGAAAGCAAGGCTCAGTGTGACCTTTGAGAAAATGTTTATACACGATGTGGCAACATGAAATGGCTCAGGTGACTCATGGGTAGAAGTGCTTGGAATGAAACTGTGCAGTGGAGAGGTTTGAGAAGAACACTGCACCATAGTACATTTCAGCTTTTGGGGCGCCTTTCAGTACCACAGACAGCTCAAGGCATGGGCTTTGTATACCATTCTTTCACTAATTCCTTTCACTCACTCCTCACAACCGAAATTGAAATTACTGCTTTGTTTTTGGTTTTGGTTTTTGTTTTGTTTTGTTTTGTTTTGTTTTGTTTTTTGTCAGAATCCTTATATAGAATTCAACAGAGTGGGAGAATGTATCCAGCCAAGTAGATACTGGACTTTTTCAAATGTATATTTGGCTTTGCTTTCTGCATCAATCAGCAAATGCAGACACCCCTCCCCCCACCCCCCAAGTGCAGGAATAAAGCAAATATATAACTAAACTTTAACCCATGCCTTTGTAATTACCATTTTTTGACAAATGCAAATTAACTAAAAGGATTGTTATTTATTAAAGTTGAAATGTGTGTGTGTGTGTGTGTGTGTGTGTGTGTGTGTGTGTTACTAAATATCTAGCTTTCTACCTCATTGTCTCAAGGTTAAACAGCAGGAAAAACAGAAGCAGGATTTTCAGAGACATTTCTTTTTGTCTTCACCCCTGCAGTAGGGCTGGGGATAAATTTTTTAACAGAATAAAGATAAATGAAAGTCTTATCCTTCAGAAAGTTTGAATATGGATTTCATATAATCGTTTCAACTTTATCTCCATACCATTTTTCTCATGGCAACAACTTTAGTATAAAAATAAGCTGTTTAGTATTTTTAGACTTGCCAAAGGAAGATTGTAAAGTGAGAAAGGAAGCCCCTCGGAGTGCTAAATGGTCTTTCTGGGTCTTATGGAAATCAGAAGACTGGCAGGTCCTATACATTAAATTGGAAACTATTTTTTCTTTAGTAATATAGTTATACAATAAATAGCACTAGGGAAACATTTAGTTTTCCTTAGGTCATTTATAATGGAATTCCTCTGCATTTCTTCCAAGTTTGGTTTTCAGAGATGGATTATGCAGTTATGTAAGTGGAAATATTGAAATTAAGTCCTCGCCCCATGAGGAGGAGGACTTGCGGAGGATGGGGTCTCAGTGACCTGCCTGTCTCTTGAACAGCTGGGGAGGGTTACTTCTTACTAGCTGGAAGGCTCTGTGTACTCCCTGTAATGGAGGAGAGACATTGGCATTCTCACTTCTACAGGGAGAAGGCTGATGCTCCAAGACCCTGCTAGAAACACTGCCTATAGTTGCTGTTGTTTTTAAAAAGTAAAAAACACATAATTTAAATGGCACAGAAGAGTTTTCAAAAACTGGGAAGTTACAGTCTATGTACACTCAGTCTGTTTCTCAGATATAACCACTTTAACTGTCTTATGCATTCTTTCAGCTGCATAAAATCAAATATTTAGATGTAACTATATTCCTATAGAGCTTGCTTTTATTCCGTAATGCATTTCAGAGGTGCTTCCTTCCCATTAGTACCTAGTGACCTGGCTCATTCTTGTCTTGCAGATGGGTCCTTTTCTATTTTATAAATTTCTGTGCATTGCTTTGTCAGCCTTGTGATAAATGCTGATGAATAATTTGGAGTTCTAATATATGTGTGTATATATATATACATATATATATATGTATATATATGTAATGTATATATTATGTGTATATTATATATATTTATATGTAGTATATAATAGGATAATAATGTATCTAAATTATTGTTATATATCCATATTATGTATTTAATACATATATACATACATATATATATATATATATATATAAATTATACATTTTAGTAGTAATATTGCTGACTCAATGTTAATACTAGAGGTGTAGCTCAGTGCTCAGAATTGACAAGATTCTATGTTTGAATCTTAATACCAAAACTCCCTTCAGAAAGACTAGGCTCCCTGTGTCTGTGTTCTCAAATGTTATTATTCCTCTGTAACATGCTTCATAGTTTGAATGAGGTTATGGAAGGTGAAAAAGGCTAAAAAGTTAGAAATTAGATTGGCCTTAGGTACTGTTGCGCCTAGGAAGCAGACGGAAGGTAGCTACAGGGGGACCATTCGGCTCCACAGATGCTGTGGTGGGAAGCAGACTTGCTCTGTCATGTGATTAGCAGGTCAGTGGCTGAGTGTATAGTGCCCATAACCTCCTCATCGGTAACAATGGCACTCTGAAGCCTTTTGACCATGTGTATACTGTAGTAACGAAATCACTCAGGACTCATTTTCTCCACCTGCCTGTGTAAAGATCTCTGCATTATTAATGGATGCAACACTAAATAAAGTGATCCTGGTGTGTTTACAGAGCAGCATCACAAATGAATGGAGAGTAGAGCTTCAGGTTTACCACTAGTGGCTTTGCCTGGCCATCTGTCCCATTTCTGGGCCACTCTGTGTGTAGGAGGAAGGAAGGGGCCCTGAGGGCTGTCATCATCCCAGACCACACTTGGCAGGGTAGGCTAAGGAAGGATGTATCGATTTAATGCCAGAGAAATCATGTTTGGTTAGAATGTGGGTTTATAGGATTCTTTTAGAAAGAATTTCTTTTTATCAGGGAATAATATGTTATTTGTTACTTTGAAAGTATATTAAACTGCTTACACAAAGAGGACTAACCTTAGTCCTTTTTTAGCCCCATATACTACCCACTCTGAGAATATCCATCATGACATCTTAATAGAAGAATTTAACCAGTTGCTATGTGACCATATTACTGGCAGGCTGTCTGTTCCATCATTAAACAACATTTTTAAAAGTTTGGAAGAGGCTTGAGATAGGTTTCTTTGTGTTAAAGTGAAGACTGCTTTAATTCCGTCCATAATCAATGCATTGAAATTTTCCAATCAAGCATGATGGTATATATCTATTATACCAGTATATACAGGGATACAGGCAAGAAGATTACTGTTGAATTCAAGGACAGCCTGGACCATATAGGAGCATATAGAGACTGTTAAATCTAGTTTGGGATACAGAGAAAACTGTCTCAAAATACAAAAGAAAAATGTATAAGATAACAATAATAACAATGTGAGCTTTTGAAATACAATGGTAAGGAATATAGAAAGTTCCTTTTTGTTGTAGAGCTGATACTCCAAGGAAGTGAAGAAAGGAGAAAATAGAAACATTAATTAAATAAACTAATTCTTGAACATTGGTAAAAACCATGATGATGATTAAAAGATGCTATGGACAGACAGAAGAATGTGGGAGGACTCTCCAAGGAAGTAGTACTTAAACTGTCACACAGAGAGAACGAAGCAGCCAGTATCAGTCTGTGTTAGCAAAGACCTGTGAAAGACCTCGGGACAAGGAGGGGTATCCTATGTTAACTGAATCATTGTAGCCCAATGGAATGGTACTAAACATGATCTGAAGAGGTACACAGACTTGCGATGGAACCCTGACAAAGCCATAGTAAGGATTTTTAGTACAGCTGTCAAGACATTGCAGTGTTTAAAGCAGAGGAGACTCATGTTCTAACTTAATGCTCCAGTAGGATTGTTTTATTTTACATTGAGGAAATGGACCAGGAGCCTGAGTTGTCACAGGCTTGGCAAGCTGTGCTGTAGAGAGAGATGGTCCCCACTGGACTGGCGTAGCAATGGTGGACATGGAAAGTGAGGTCACTGTAATATAGACTTATTCATGGGTCTGAGGTACCTGCAAGGCAAGCTCCAATGTAGAGATCACTTCTGGGGCTCTATCTAGAAAAGTTGAGTTCATGGTATGAAGAAGGAAAGATTAGCTAGACCTCGTGGTGCACTCTTGGGATCCCAGGGGCTGAGGCAGGATGATCACAAGTTTGAGTCCTGCCTGTATTATTACATGTAGAGTTAGAGCCCAGCCTAGGCAACTTAACAACAACCTGTGTTACAACATACAAGAACCGACTGGGAATATAGTTCAGCAATAGCAAAACATTGCTTGACTGGCATCTGCAGCACCTTGACTTCGCGCCCCCATAGAAAACCAACAGAAAACAAAACAACAAAACCCAAAGATTCACAATGAAGGATAGGATATGGAATCAATGTAATATAATTGAAACTATTCAGATTTATGGATATAGATAAATATATTTATATCTACATCTATATACATATATATATACATATACATACACATATATATGTATATGAGAATCTGAAGTTTGGAAGAAAGGTCCATACTGGGAATTAAATTTAGTCCTCATCAACATAGACTGTTTAAGCCCACAGGAATTGATGAAATCACTGAGAGAGAACAGCAAGATGAGAAGGCTGGGAGGCGATCAGATCGTTTTCTGACATCTGGAGGTTGAGTAAAGGAGGAACTAGAAAAAAGAGAGAGAAGGAGCTGCCTTTGTGGAGGAGGGCGAGACAGGGTGCTAGAAGCAGAGGAGCACTTTGCACCCTGTTGAATTGCTCAGGTCTGTTAATTGGGGAGCAGACGTGCTTTTAAGATTTGGCAAGTTGAAGGTCACTGCTGACCTTGCTTTGCAGTTGCAGAAGAGCGATAAAGAACGGCAAACTGTAATTTCCAGTGTAGCAGAGTAAATTGACTCTTTCACATTTAAACATTGCCTAGGTCCCTTTAAATATCCTTCCAGTTAACCAATCCTGGCTCTGTTCTTTGAATGTTCCTCATTGGGCTTTGCATGCCCCTGATCACATTTTTCTGGATGTAGTCCATTTTGGGGAATTTATTCTGTAAGTGAGGTCAGAAATGACCCAGTGTATCCAGTCAGGATCACCAAAAAATTATCGCCATTTTGTTGGCTGTCTCTTATCTCCAGTGGTCATGCTTCACAGAAATTGTCACCACGTGACACTTATAAAATCATTATTGGATGAAATGATTTGCTTTGTATTTTCCGACGTTGTTAAGTAGCATGTTGGTCTCACAGCAATATCTTTGCTTTTCAGAATTGTTTGAGTCAGAATTCTGGTGTTTATGTGACACATATTTCTTCAGGTTTGGAAAGGCTTGAGCTGTGTGGATGGTGTGTGGAGTTTGCCTGGCTACAGACTGGGGCTCTGTTCTCTTGCAGCACTGGGTTCCTATCAGTGGATCTTACTGAGACTGCATGCTTGCCACTGACATCTGTGCACCCTTTGTCCTAGTTTTGGACTGGCAGAAAGTTTTAAGAGCATACCTTTGAAATCCATGCCCTTAGCCTGAGAGAGCCAAGGCTAAGGTCTAGAATTAGGCCTCATTTTCTTGTAAACCACCTGCTTGTTCATTAAGTAACACAGCTCTGGGTGTCTTGACTATTAACCATCCCCCAATTTCTCTACTTTTGCTCCAAGAAGATCATGAGAACTTATCTGTTCTCCTGCTGAAAGCCACATATTTTAAGTGAATTGCAATGTCACAATTGCCCAGCCTATTAAGGATATCCAAGGACATTTGGACGATTTGCTTCTAATTTTAAGCATTAGCATATGTTTGATGACCTAATGCCTCATGTCTTATAAATGTTGCCTGTTTGCTTCTAGACTATACAATTAATAACTACTCATGTGTTGGAAAATTAAAAGCATAGGAAAATGTGAAAAGAGCTGCAGATTAGACATCCCATTGCCTCAAAGGTAGTTTTTTCTCTTAGACTGGGCTCATATGGAGTAAATGGGGATACCTTTGCTATGTAGTTCTGTAAAAGAAATAAGTTCTCTTGATGTATTTTTTCATGCTATTTCTATGCCAAGACATGTTCTCAATAGCTGTGTTTTCCCCTACCATGTAGCTGTGATCAGTTGAATTATTTTCCTGATTTTTAGATCTTTAAAAATAAATTCAAGCACATTTTAAAAGTAAGTTCTCCCTAATACCCTGGAAGATAAATTTACTCTGAGTATCTCCGGTGATTTCTTATGGATCAACTGTCAAGAAACCAGCTATCCATTTAAAGGATGTAATTTCAAACAGCTCTAGTTTATAGAATAATCCTCTCAAAAGTTTCTGTCACTTTTTTTATTACCGGAAATACTTACAAATGACTTCTTTAGGTACCAATTTGGCATGATCTATGTTCTGGACCCAATGCACCAGCAAAGCTTTTGAGTATTGTGCATAAGACCAGTATGTGCCTCACCCCTCTTGCCAATCTATAGTTGATGTTTTTCTTTTAAACTTGTCCCCTGAATAGAACGACCTGATCTGTTTTTGGTTGTTTACAGTTTTTGCAACATAGCCTCCTGGCTTTGTGTCCTGCCTCTGGAGCCAGTCAGTCTGGATTTCCTCCAGGTTCTATCACTAATTAGCTGTGTGACCTTAGACAAGTTGCTGAATTTCTCTGAGGTTGTGCTTCCTTGCCAGTCAAATGTAGATGACAGAGTACCGGCCTCTCTGGGCTGTGAGGAACATTATTAAAGACTTTGTCTGTCTAAGTGGATTTCATTCAGATTCTGATTGTGAGAGAATCCTCTGTCTGAGGGAAAAAGCAAACACATCTTTTGAGGTTGGGGTTTCCTGTCTGTAAATGAGTGGGAAGAACAGTTCTGACCCACCCTTCCCTTGGCTTCCTCCAGGAAGCATAGCTCTTTCAGCATTGAGTTAACTCCTTCAAGCATGCACAGCTGACTCCATCTTCTTCACCACTAATTAGGACCCTAGTGAGTTAAAAGAGTTAAGCAGGCACTCTGAAAAGTATGCATAGGGAATAATTTGGATAATGGAAAATTATGGCATTAAACCCCTGCTGGAAGGACAGAGGTAGAAAACAGCCCTAGGCAAACATGTAAACTTCAGCAATCAGTAGTACCTGAGTCTGTAATCACTGTGAGTCCACAGGATATTTAAATTAAGGGAGTCCCCTGCCCCCCATCTCTGCACTAACTTTACTTCTAGCAAAAGTTTTATATCATGTGTCACTACTCGCTAAGAAGTGCGTGGTAGTCAGAAAGAATCAGGAGGAATCTTTGGTGAATCATAACCAATGAATGATACCTCAAAATGTCCCCTTCCCTCTTTGGCAATTGGTTTACTTTTAACTAGGGAACTTGATACATTACAAACACTCATTGCTGAGTGTTTATTACGCCAGACTCTTAAGCAATGCACATTTGTTAGTTTAGTTTTGGACTTTGATTTTTAATTCATGGGACACACTGGGGGTTTAAACTTTACAAACTTAGAACTTCAACAGGTAGACAAGTTCTCCCAGTTAAATTTATGCATCATATATTTCTCTTTTGCCTTCTTGAATACTCTGAGCATCTTTGCCTAATTTTGTATTTATCTGTAGAGGTTGTCTTGTGTCACAATGAGATTGTTAATTTGTCTATTTGGATATGGGTATGAGGCTCCGATTGTTTAGTTACTTGGATATTCTTCCTCTGTCAGGAGGCATTTATGTCCCAAGGAAAGCTTAATAAATATTTGCATATTAGTATTCGCTCAAGTAGCTCAAGTATTCTGCACTTTTAGGAGAAAGTGTGCTTATTATGGCTTTGACCTTGAATAACAGTGCTTTTCTTTTTTTCTTTTCTTTTGTTTGTTTGTTTTTTCGAGACAGGGTTTCTCTGTATAGTCCTGACTGTCCTGGAACTCACTCTGTAGACCAGGCTGGCCTCGAACTCAGAAATCCACCTGCCTCTGCCTCCCAAGTGCTTGGATTAAAGGTGTGCACCACCACCGCCCGGCAACAGTGCTTTTCTTAAAACTGTACATTTCTATGAAGGATAAATACTATATGAGTACTAATTTTTAAGCTATTAATTTTTTACTGAATAGTAGGGGGATTTTTATCCATGGATTGGATTTATTTTTTATGGTCAACAGAATATTAACACCCTGAAAATAATTATTAGGCTATGTATATGCTGCTTAGTTTTAATTGTCAACTTGACATACGGGGCAAGAGGGCACTTCAGTTGAAGAATTGCCTGAATCAAATTAGCTTGTGGCTATGTCTGAGGCTCACTTTCTTGATTGCCAGTTGACAAAGGAGGACCCAGCCCACTGTGGGCAGTACCATCCTAGACAGGTGGCCCTGGACTGGGAATGAGGTAGGGAACAAGCCAGTAAAGAGCATTGTGCAATGGTTTTTGCTTGACTCCTGCCATGACTTCCCTCAGAGATGGACTGTTACATAGAAGTATAAGCTGAAATAAATCCTTTCCTCCCCTGGTCATGTTGGATTACAGTGTTTATCATAGCCACAGGAAAGCAAGCTAGAACAGCCTATTATTGTTGAGATTGTATGCATATAAAGTAAAGGATAAAACTGATGGGCATGGAATTTTTATAGTTATGCTTTTCAGTGTCTGATACTGTTAAATATCTACTCAATCAAGTCTTATGATAGGAAATTCAATCTATGTAGAATTAGCTATGAAGTTTTGACACTGGAATTACTGACTCTTAGAAGCTTGCAGCAGGTAACTTTTCATATGGGAAATGAATCCTTGGATCGAGTTCTCATATCAAAGAGCAAAAGTTCCCTGTCTTTTGAGTTAAAACGTCTGATATATACCTGTGCGTACGGGTGTCTATTCACACACACACACACACGTGTATACAAACATATATTTTCATACACATAAGTTCTTCATGATATTGCTTTAAACTTTGACTGACAGCTTCCACACGTTGGTAACATTGTGAACTTCACTGCTGTGAAAATATCTTGAATCAAGTTTTTATTTTTTTCCTCATTAGTATTTTAGTCAAGTACTTAACTATTCTTGGCAATATCAAAGGGGATATTTAATGAATATGTATTTGAGCAGACTACTAAAATTTAAGCAGTAGTGATATAAAGAGAAATCTCTGATACGCTTATTTTTTCAGAAAAAAAGCAAAGCACCAACAATATTGTATTCATGAATGAAAGCCATTTTTTTTTTCATTCTTTGATTTGGTATTCACATATTGTTGTGGATTTATGTTCTTTAAAAAGGCTTGCTCTTTTCTATTCATTTCCTTCTTTTCCTTCAGGATATCTATTTTACAGTCTCTTCTGTCCCTTTTGACAGTAATTATCCTTTTCAGCTGTTGAGTTTTGACCACATTGTGCCTCTCATCCCTGGATATGTCCCTTGTGCATGCCTTACATTGAAGGACCAGGATCTGACACTCCTGCTGTTACGTCCACTGTCTCTCTCAGTCCGATACGCCGAGTGCAGATTGCTTCAGTGCAGCCCTTTATAAGTATCTTATCTGTTAAGTACGTCTTGTTGAGATTTTATACAACTAGCCACAGAGGGAAGGAGGGCATGGAATTTGAACTTAGTCCCTAGAACCCATATTAGAACAACCTTCAGTGAGCACAGTGAATAGTCAGTGGGCTAGCCTGAGCTCTGCAGCAAGAAGCCATCTCTATACAGTAGTAGGTGGCCCAGCAAGATGCTGCCTGTGAATGAAGAGTTTAAGCAAGTGCATCTTCAGGCTCCAAGCTGTGATGTATTGCTGCATAGGACCAAAGTTCAACAACATGGTAAGCAGTAGGACCACGAGGCTGCTGAGATGCGTGGAGGACTCACATACCTGTTCAGGATACACTCTGGCTGCATTCCAGGCTCAATGCACGCTTCAAGTGATTTGTCCCCATCTCCCTTGTGTTCTGGTGGTGTCCGTGGTGACCTGTAGGATTTAAGCAGTTGATGATGGCCCCCATCTTAAGAACTCAGGAGACTGGACAGGAGCAGTGAAAGTTCAGAGCCTGTCAAGGTTACATAGTGAGTTCAAGGCCAGCCCTGGCAATTTAATTGAGATGCTGTCTCAAAATAAGAAGCAAAAAGAGTAGGGGTATAATTCAGAGGTAGAACATAGCATCATGAGTTCTTAGGATCAATTCCCTGTTGTTTTTTTTTTTAAAAATACATTCTCTGTCTCTTTGTGTGTGTCTGTACCTGTGCACCTCCCCTTTCTCTCCTCCATCGCCTCTTCTTACTCTTTTTCCCCCTCCTCTTCCACTCCCTGCCCCATACTTTGTAAAAATCATTAGACTGTTGATCTAAGGAATCCTTTGAGGAGCAGCCCTGCCTGGCACAGTTCTCCACAGATCATCCACTTGGCGTGTTTGCTTTCAGCCTCTCTACTTGTGTTCATTTGGGAATATTCTGGGGAAACACATGTTGTGTTTTGAGACTACCAACCACGTCAAGATTTTCAGTCTGCCTCTGGTCCTTGAGGAATTTGTTGAGGATGCGTGATGATCTGTGGCCTCAAATTCTCTTGGGTGTGCTACCATCCTGAAAGGGTAGAAAAGTAGGCACAAGAATAATATGTTTCAGTCATGGTGGATCGCATCTGTCGGTTGTACTTGCATTGATGTTGGATGTTAAATACCTGAGACTCAATGCTTAGACGTGATTGATACCACCTGGCTGGGCCTGCCACTACCCAACAGGGTGTGGGTTACAACACTAAACAGAACCCCTCAGAGGACTCTGTAGGAGGACAGACCCAGTATACACCTTCCATGTAGACATTCACATGCGCCTCTGGATTGTAACACACTGAGGACTTTGGCTCTGGCTCCCTAAAGATCTGGGTTTGCTCCTGTGTGATCAGAAGGGATTGCCAGCCTCAGGCTTATTTTCTTCATCTGTAGAATGGGAGTGGCTGTGCCCATCACTGGAATGTATTAGAAACTTAATGAGATAGTGCTTAGGAAGAATTGACATGGCACTCAGCATATCACAGTGCTCAGGAAATTCTCACCCCTCCTCTTCTTCCATCATCATTTTCAAACAAAGTCTAGAGTCTAAAGTTCTGAAGGAGCCAACAAGAGGTTTATTATGGTATATATTTCATAGGAACTGAACCAAGTTCCTTTCAACAAGGATAGAGGCAAAGAAAGCATATGGTTGATTAATCAGTGCAGAAGTAGTAGTGGCAAACTCTAGTCCTTGACCAAACTCAATAAATCTGGTCTACCTGTTTTTAAAACTAAAGTCTCACTGACACATGGCCCTGCACATTTAAGGGGAAAAGAATGTTGCTCCATTTTTGTTCTGATAACAGAATCTAATATTTGCAACAGAGACCACATGGTGAGCAAAATAGAAAAATATTTGCTCTCTAGTTCTTCACAAGAAACAGTTCACCAACTTCTAGGTTAAAGAAGAGAAGCATCAACAAAAGCAAGGAGAAACATGGCCAAATGGCTTCTGCTTTTGCACCAAGTTGTTTTGTTCTTTTGGCTCTGGTCTTTCACACTAAGGTATTGTGGTGGGTTGAGGGTTAGGATACACAGCCTGGAAAATGTAAATCTCTGGTTGTAAGGCCTCTACCATGTCCTGAGTTCTCAAGGTTTCTGGGTGTGAGGTGACATGCTATTGCAAACCAAATTGATACCACCAAGCAAGAATACAACGGCTGTGTGCAGGGGCTTGTGGGGCACTGGAATTTCCAGTCAGAGAAGCCTGTGAGGGAAGAGCAGTCTTATGGGATATTGTGTCACGCAGTCATGCAACAGTGTCTCTGGCTAGGTAAAATGTTCATGCCACTGTTGGTATCATTTGGTAAGGGAAACTCCCGTGCTTATATTTAGATAGAACCCTTTTCTGATTGACTGTTTCTAATCCCAAAGTGGGAAGTAGTGAAGAGTGTCTAATTTTGTGTGGTCTGGGTGTCTGACAGCACACATACTTTAGTAGTTGGCTTGCTGACTTCTGTTCCTACTGATTAAAGGCATATTTCTTTTTTTTTTTATTGGATGATTTATTTACATTTCCTATGTTGTCCCCTTACCCCATCCCCCACCACCCCCTCGGAACCCCCAATCCCCTCGCCCCTCCTCCTCCTTCTCTGTGGATGTAACCTCTATCTACCCCCCCCACTCCCACCTCCCCACCCTCAAAATTCCCACCCCCTGGGGCATCCAGCCTTCATGAGGTCAAGGTTCTCTTCTTCCACCTATGCCCAGCAGGGCCCTCCACTCTTATATATTAGCTGAAGCCCTGGATCCCCCTCTAAGTGCTCCCAGGCTGGTGGTTTAGACCCTGGAAGCTGTGGTTGGTTGGTATTGTTGCTCTCCTCATGGTGTAAAGGCATATTTCATAGAGATACTCTCTTCCACTTTTTGCTGACTGCTGAACACTCCCCTTCATAGTCCTCAAGGGGCATTTCCCATGTTCCAACTAACCTAGTCTCTCCCTTAGGCTTCCTCATTGCCTCTTACATTTGCTCTTGGGGCAGGACACCACCACTCACTACCTAGGGCCTTGGGAAGACTTTCTCTTGTCCCATTGGATCTTCTCTGTGCCCTCTCTCACACCATTGGCTCCCGTGGCTGCTTCCCCTGTGGTATCCTTGTCGTCATGGCTGCTTTCTGCAAACAGGTGGCAGTACTTTCCTGCTTGCTCTCAGGTTCTCCTGCAACCTCTACTGAATTTATATTCAACAAGGATTTTATATTTGTACTATTTATAGCATATGCTGCTCATCTAGCCTATATCCTAATACAAGCATATATAATAACATATAAAATGTACAGTGCTTTATATATGATATGCTGATATGTGATGCATTCTATATGTTAGGATATATATTAATTCCATCATTTCTAGATATCACATATGACATCTTCTATTATATGCCAAATTTTATTACATACATTAGTATTCATCTCTATAGCATTTTATAGTAGCTTTGTATTTCTCTTTAGGCTGACATTTTTTTCTTTTTAACCTCGTCTTAAGTAACAATAGGGCCAGAGTGCAGATAATACATTGAAGGCTTAGCCTTAAATAACATAACTCTACCATCCCTCTAAGGCTCGGGCTACACTGTGGAAGAAAGGCTGGGCAGACTCAGAAGAGGGAGATAAGTGTAACATGGACATGTCTTCTGGATATGACATAGTCATTGCAGCTCATGAATGCATGGCCTCACTGCAGCTGTTTTTATTTGCACAAGACATACACAATATTGGGCCCCTCAACACTTCACCATGTGTAGGGGAGAGCCCACTGGGCCCTATCCTTCCCGGGGGATCATTGACAATTTCGGATGGTTAGGGGAGGGTGTCATTTTCTTCAGGCTTGTAGTGATAGTTGCCCTTGCTGCAGTAAATTCCTTTCCACCCACACCTGTTAAGAAACTCTAATTAAACTCAGTGGGTCACACACAGAAAGGAGACGTCAAGATGAGAGGGATATTTGCTGGGGAGAGTCCCAACAGAGAGGAGGGGCAAAAAGCAAATATTATTCATTATATAAATGTATGGAACTGTCAAACAATGCAAAAATAGTTTTTAAAGCCAGTATCCAGGGAGGTACAGATAATACAACTGCTGAGTCTTCTAATAAATGATAAAATTATACATCCACAGCATGGTCTGGCTTTGTCTCAGAGGGTTATGTAAAGCTTAGAGAGCTCATCTAGGCTGTTTCCCTCCTTGATTTTCAGATGTATTAATACAGTCTCTAGTGTTTCTGTCCTTCCTGCGGTAGCAGGAAGGACTTCCCCAAATCTGATGTCACAACAATGTGACAATGACCCCTGGCTCTGTGGTTTCACTGTGACACATCACAGCATAGCTAGCATAAAGCTTCCTTTGCAGACATGGTCACTGGATGCCCATTAACACCAGCCATCCCCATCCACTACTTCTCCAGCAGCTGCTTGACGTTCCCAAAGGATTTAACACTGTTCCATGCCCTCGGAGTCTGGAATGCCTTCTCTCCTTAGGTTCCTCAAATCCTGCTGGTCCTTGAACATTTACTGGAGTTACCTCTTTCAGGAAGCCATCTCTGCCTAACCTTACCATCTTTTGTGTTTCAGCTCTTCTCCAAAAACAAACAAACAAACAAACAAACAAACAAACAGTTTATTCAGGGATAGGGAAGCTCCGGGTAAAACAGAAGTTGACTGAAACACATATTTCCCTAACATTGCCCCAGCAATTCTTGGAAGCTTATTAATATCTCACAGATTTAGTTGGCCATTTATAATCCTGGGGTTCATGTGGCCTAACTCGCAAACCTACTTAGAAATCAAGTTGCATTTAGTCCTGTTCTGTCTAGTTTTTAATGTTGATTTGACACAAATTAGAATCATCTGAGAGGAGGGAACTTCAATTGAGTAAATGCCTCTATAAGACTGGACTACAGGCATGCCTGTAAGAGATTTTCTTAATTAGTGATATGTGAGGACCAGCTCACTGTGGGTGGGGCTACCCCTGTGCTAGGTGGTCCTGGGTTCTAAAAGAAAGCAGGCTGAGCAGACTGTAGGAGTAAGCCTGTAAGCAGCACTGCCTCATGGCCTCTGCATCAGCTCAGGCCTCCAGGTCCCTGCCTTGTTTGAGTTCCTGCCCTAACTGCGTTCAATGATGAACTGTTATATGGACCTGTGAGTGAAACAAATCTTTTTTTCTTCAAGTTGTTTGTGGTCAGAGTGTTTCATCACAGCATTAAAAACTCTAAGACAAGGTCAGTGCTGGACACAGTAGTCACAAGAACTATCTCACATGTGTCATCTTAACCATTATTACCCATGACAGGCATGCTCTATTTCTCATGAGTTTCTGTTGATGAGGCACTGTGAGCCTCTGTTTATTGTATCATGGCTAGGTCTGGGAGTATCAAGGTAAGAGAGTGATGAAACATTCAAGATACAGTGATGACCTCCAGGCTCAGCTAATGGAGGTCATTATTACAATGGGACTTGTCAGACGCTGCCTAACTCAGCTGTTAGTCCCATGAGGACTGATGTCACATGTGAATCTGATGGGCACTCCCATGGCTCTGCTCTAGAATTAGCATCCATGAAGTAGCTTCTCCCATGCTCCCTCCATGTCATTGCCTGGGAGCTGTGTAAATGGCCTCTATGGCTTCCTCTATTAAGTAGAGTCAGCCAGCTATCCTTGCTCCTTTTCTTCAGTTTGCCAAAGGCTGGTTGAGGCTAATTTTGAATCAAGCCAGCTCAAGGTAGGTGGGATGACAATATACTGAGAGGAATTTAACAAACATGCCTTTCTTCAGTGAAAGCTCTTTCTATGCTTTTGTGGTTTTCTGCTACAATGTTTAGGATCATTAAGGAAATTTAGCTTTATGAACTATTTGTATTTAGTTTGTATTTAAATGATTAAGATGGATGGGTCTTAGAGTCAGCTGTCATTGGTTGAAATCAGAGCTATGGGTTTGTTTCTGATCTTTATAACTGTATTTTGATAGACTTGGTTTAGGGAACTATGGAAATGGATCTATCCACATGCTGTGGCTTATTTCAGAAAGGCCATGGAAATCAAGGCCCTGATAGTGACAGGGTAGCTCTAGATAGTTCTGATCATGTAACAGAAAGGGGAGACCTCTCCTTGGTCATCTTTTTTGTTGTTGTTTTAATCCTATTTGTTGGATGACCGTGATATTCCTCTTGGACATCTTCATCCTTACAAATCGCTATCTTGGCTTTTTCAGCACTCACTAACCAGGTAACTCCTCTTCAGTGAAGCCTTGTTCAGTTACGTCATATACTCTGCTTTTCCCCTTTCTTGAGCAACATCTATGGTAGTTTCTTGTTCTGAATAACTGAGCTCTTATGAATTAATCTCTCTGGATCTGTTTTATCCTTCCAAGGGCCTTTGCATACCCCTTTGACCCATAAGTTGATTGTGCCATGTGATTCTGCCATCCAGTGTTTTTATGTGAATGAACTAGAGGGAGACAGGGAATGAGTCAGTCTGCATCATATCTGACAGCAATGCTTGGCTTTGGTAGGATGGCAGGGTTAACATCGTTCATGGTTCGGGTTCTAGATTATTCTGTGATAATGGGGTAATGCTCATGGATCTAGACAAGTTGTCCTTGTAGTTTTGGATGCCCTTCATCTCTGGCTTCAGGTTAGAGTGTGTCCCCTTTTTCCCTCTCACTCTTCTCAATCCTGGCATCGTAGGAGAGCTGCCTCTAATTCTATCTTGCCACCACACCCTTCCCTTTATTAGTGCTTTCTCTTTTCAATGGTATTCTTCCATGTCTTTTATGTGATGGCAAAGATAATGATGAAAGGAAGAGAATATTCTTTAAGGACCTGTGTAAAAGATTGATCGCATGAGAATAAGTATGGTCTGGGAAGGAAATGTAAGATGAGGAAAGATGTGATAAGAATATGGACCCTTTAAATCTTTGGGGTTGAAGTATCATAAGGGAAAGAAAATTGCTAACATGACTAATCATTCTGGACATTCCAGCCTTTATGACATTTATTGAGAAAGTAAAGTTATAAGTTTTAGAATAACTAGTATACTTCCCGTGGCCAAGCTCTGTGCCAAGTATACTATACACCCGACTTCATTTCAATTTCTACTCAGCTAGCAAGTCGCAAAAGTGGGAATCAAATTCATATCTTGAGATCCGTAACTTCAGAGGTTCTTTTTTAAGGGAATGGTTAGGTATAATTTTATCTAGAATGTGTGAGAAAAGTTGTTCCATTTTTTTCTACTTCAGTTACGGCCAAAATGTAACCACTTCTAGAAAACATGATATTCAAACATTTGGTTTACTTTAATATAGATAAAGGAGATCCATTGCTCCAAATTGTATTTTATGTTACCCAAAGTCCACCAGAGTTGATTCAAGAAAACTGTAGTAGAATAATCTTTATCCATAATTAATTGTTCCATAAAATATGTCTTGTTTAGTCTTTTTCATCTGTCTCCAGGGATGTCCATAGTGTTGGGATGGAAGCCAATACTCAATTACCCATGAAAGTGAAGTACAGGATAGGAAAGAATGCTGACCACTGAAATCAAATCTGGATGAATCTGAGGCTGCACTGCAGTGATGTTCCACTCTTGGGCGTCTATGTGAGCTCCTTTTTTAGGAGTGACAGCTTCTTCTTTTGCATTCTCATCTATTATAACTACGTTCCCATAGGAGTTAAGCAGGTGGTAGTTCAGAAAAACAAACACTCTAATAATCTCCATAATAATGTGAAACATGTTGTTTGAATTAAAAACACCCAGGATGTTTTCGCTCAAACCTGAATTCAACTGAATGATAAGGCCAACTTTTTTCTGTGTGCTATGCATTTGTTGTTGTTGTTTTGTTTTGAGTTTGTTTGCCATTTTCTGTCTCTCATTCCTTTGGTCTGATCTTTTCTTTTTCGATAGCATGCTTAACTGAATGGATGTTATTAGATATTCTTTTATTTGTTTGGAGAGACTGACCAATGACATTCTTGAGATTTCTGTACTTTGATGCAAGCTATACTTTGAACTTTGTACATTTTACTATTCAGTGCCTTTATGCTCAGCTCACGTGCCACTCTGGCAAGGTTTTTGTGACTGTGCATACTTTATTCTTATTATCCTATGTGTATGAGCATTTTGTCTACATGTATGTCTGTGGACCATGTGCTTGCTGGTGACTGTGGAGGCCAGAGAGGTGACTGTCCATCAGATTCCCTTAATTGAAGTTTCAGATAGCTGAACACCAGGTGGAGTTTCAGTGAGCTCCCATGTGAATGCTAGGAACCAAATGCTGGTCATCTGCAAGAGCATCCAGTGCTCCTGACAGCTGAAACATCTCCCTAGGACACATTATTTCTTCTTCAATGGACCACTGAAGAGAAAAGTTTTCTGATTTTAAAATCTAAAGTATAGAAATTGGAAACACATATTAAAAATAACCAACATCCATCTTGATTACCCCTACCACATGAGTATTCAGAATTAGTCTCAGTGACTTGGGCTAAATTACAGGCATTTTGAATTTTGACAGAATTGCCACTTAATGTCTGTTTTGTCATTTCTTCCTAAGCAGGGAAGTATTAATGTAACAACCATTGAAGTCATTAAGAAGCTAAACAGAATATTTTTAGTAAGGAAGGTTTGAAAATTTAGTGTATTTTTGCTTAACCTTAACTCTTATTGAGGTGGGATTGACATGTTTCATAAGACTCTATTCTAATTTCAAGGGCTTAGCCCAGGAAAAACATAAAAGAAGTAAAGGAATTTGATCAGGGTTGTTCTTAGACTTCATCCCTTGCAGTATGTCCTTCTGGAATGTGTTTCTCAGAGCCAGGACTTGAGCTTGGGAGCCATTCTGGGGGTTTTGCCTTTCTTCCTCAGAGCTTCACTAGTTTCAGCCCCAACAGTGCCTTTTTGTTGCACATGAAAAAGACAGGAAGAAAGGCCCAGACTCTGAGGCTGGACTCCCTGACAGTTCACAATAGCTCTCTCTTCTAGCCTTTGAGCTTTGTGCCTCATGGCAGTGGCGAATTTTTCATTTTTTCTCCTCTTAGGTTTTATTTATCAAAAGAGAAGAACATTACAACTAAAGGTTAAAATGGCCTTCCACTTTATTCCAAGTCTGCTTCCCCATCATCTATTGGCAGTGGCAATGGTTAAGAATTTGCATGTGTTCCTCTAATCCATTCTGTGTATGTTGTCTGAATGAAACGATGTCTGCAGACACTGATCTGGCCACCTTGCTTCATGCCAATGCAGTGTTCGCCCCAGGGATTTTTCACTGTGCCCCTTAATTTGCTTTCAACACTGCAAGTTAGAGTTAGTTTAGTTAATTTGACTCTGCGTGGCACTGTTCTACTTGTACCTATTTCAGACCATATTTTAAGTCTGAACTTTTCCTATTTGTTCTTGTTCGTGTTGTGGGTAACATGAGGGTTTTTTAAATTCATTTTCCTCTGTAGTAGTCTGGAGTTACATGATTTATATCCTCCCTTTTAGTGACTGCTCTTACTTTGTTTTTTAGCAGATATGTATATTTGACAGTGTTTAAGGTATGCTAGAGTCCATGTCCTTATGTACAAGATGACATCCCTTCAAGGTTCTCTTCTGGTTTCCATTTCCTCTCCCACCATTATTACTGATACCTAGTATCTTATTTACATCTTAGTTTTCCATCTCTTCCACATTGACCATTTTTTTTAGATAGTTGGTGATTATGATTATTTAGATTTTATTTGCCTCCTAGCATAATCCCTTGATCATCCAGCCTTCCTTGTGACTTCCGTTTCTATCTTATTATGGCATGTTCTGTGGGAAAATATTTTTCACATATCCCCTTTAGGTGAGTTTCTTGGGGTGATGCCAGTAAGCCTTTACCCACCCCAGACAGAGCACTGATGGAAAACAAAGGAAACAGTCCCATCAAAACTTAGCCTAATGAACCCACCAGTTTGTTGGGGTTACAAGAGCATAGTGCACTCAACAACAGCAGCTGCATCTCTAGAAATGCCCAACTCAACATGAGTGAGAATTCACAAAAGCATGTGTCTACAAACCTTGCAGTCAACTCTATGGAAGACTCTCTTCTCTCCAGCTATCCTTTTCTGGTCTAGGTGGAGAGCACTTAGAAATTTTGGAACTTTTTGGCTCCCATAGCCTGACAAGTTTCATGAGCTACCTGAATCTTTGCAATTGTCATTAGCTTACTGAGTGGAAGGGAGGGTAGAGATGGGATATTTCATCTCTGGGGAATGGCTATCCAAGGCCTCCTAAAAGATAGCCTGGCCATTGTTTTCTTTGAATAGTTTGAAGATCACACATAATTACTTCATCATAATTTGTATTTTAACAACATAGATAAAATATTTCAAAAAAATAAATAAATAAAACAAAATATTTCTAAAATTTAGACATAGGCACTGTTCTTCTATACATCACCACCTTCACAGAAATATTCAGTTAAATCCCATTATCTTTTACTGAGCTCAGCACTGTTCTTTGGAACATGAGGCTGCACTGGGTTGGGAATTCAGTTGATGTTCTTTGATGACAGAAGTAGTGTGTAAATTCATGTATTCCTTCACTAAAAGTGTTGATTTGTGCTTAAGAGAACAGATCTCTCTCTCTCTCTCTCCTCTCTCTCTCTCTCTCTCTCTCTCTCTCTGTGTGTGTGTGTGTGTGTGTATGTGTGTGCGTTCGTGCGTGTATCAGTTCTTAGTTAACTGATTTACTCACATTCAATACCTCTTCTTCTACTCAGTTGCTGTATTTCCTACCAAACTGGGCAAACACATATAACGTCATTGACATGATTGTGGGTAACATTTCCTTGTTCTTTCCAAATTTGTTTCATAACTACTAAGTATGTGACACCTGTCAGTTTTGTTACTGTAGAGGCAGCTTCTACAGGGAGATCACGTGAGTTCTTGTCCATTTCTGTACTTCTTCTATATTACCCTAACAAGTTCCTTAACCTTTGAACCTTAGCTTTCCTTAAAATGAGGATAAAAACTCAACATTCTGTCTTAAGTAGTTGTTCATTTGATAGTAATCATTACTTATCTAAAATATAGCAATCTTAATGTGGTGAGATCTTTCAAATTCCATCTCAAACATGGTGTGGGATATGAAGTTCCAGACAACTGAAGTTAAGAGTTTTATAGATGAATAAGCTGAACTAGGATATGTTCTATTTCTGTTCCCACTGGGCACAGGGTGAAATGTGGAAGTTTATTTCAATATTTGTTTCTGCTAGAGAAGAGGAGGTTTTCTGAGAGCATTGGGGAGTTAGATATGACATTGCAGAAATCATAATGTAAATTAGGGGGTAAACATTCATTTGCTTTATAAATATTTGATTTTCTTCCACCTTTTCAGAGCTACTTGAGGATCGTGTCAAATGATGTGAATGTTTGAGGACCTGAACTTTAGCTTTGGGCTTTTCACTCACTCATGGGGTGACCATGGCAAATCCTTTCAATTGCTTGTCCTTTAATTAAGCTCTTAAAGGACAAATGTGCTAATAACCATGAACTGCTTTTTAGCTAGCTTTTAAGTGCTTAAAATAACAAAGGTGATGATATTATATTTTAGCTGTGTAGTAGTTATTGCAATGCTTCAATTGAAAATAAACAGCCTTTTATTCTTATACATTAAACTTTTAGAATGAAATGAATTTTCTCTTACTTAAATATGGCTTTGCACATATAGCCTTACCTATAGCTGGTTCCCTGACAGTCAATTCCCTACTTCCTTCACACATTGTAAAGTTGAAGATGAGGAAGTTGAGGATGGGGAGGTAGAGTTGAGGAGTGATGGAAAATCACAATGAGAC
Source organism: Grammomys surdaster (assembly GCF_004785775.1). NCBI lineage: Eukaryota > Metazoa > Chordata > Mammalia > Rodentia > Muridae > Grammomys > Grammomys surdaster. Next base: position 3,355,096 of record NW_021604719.1, read on the forward strand.
TGAGCTTTGCTTGAATTCTGAAGAATGAAGGCAAAAGACACCAACCTCAGTATTTTCTGTGGTATCCATTCTATTGAGAGGAAAGGCCCAGGGAGAATGAGCATTCTATCTTTTGGGGAAGGCTGTTGAGTTCTTGTACAGACACCTTGCATGAGCTACACAATAGGTGAAAAGGATTGTGGGTAACATGGCTGTACCCGGTAGTGGGCACAGTTGCCAGAAGCCCCAGGAAAGGGGTCAAGATTTGATTTTAATTACAGTAAGTAAGGGCAGGAGATTCCAAATCCATGATAATTTCAGTTATCTCTGGCTCAAGTAGATGGTTCTAAGGCTTTACTGTGGCTGAAGCTCTTGATTAGATTAGAGGAGGGGGATCCCAGAGGCTCATGTTCAGCAATTGATGAGGATTCCTTCAGAAGCAAAGCACAGGTGATGCTTGTGAACAGCTTCTCAAGGCTGATTCGACCTTGCTTCCTTATCAGATTCTTGTCTTCCATGGTTAATATTTCAGCTTTCAGAATGCAAGCTCTCGTTTAATTCATGTAGCTACTTCTCTTGAGGTTCCATAGAACGCCATTCCTTATTCCTGCATTGGTGGGTTGACTTCTGGCATCGACAGAGGTGGGTGTTGCCTCTTACTAGCCACATAAAGCTGTTATTTTTATTTCGTGTCATAAATGAGTAGGTTTAAGTTTAGAGTGTTTAAATACCTTACCACAAACCATCCAGCTAGTGAGCAGTCCAGCCGTGTACAAGCTTCTCTGACACTAGAAATCGTGTTTCCTATGACTGACTCACTAAGAGATTTTAGAGCAGTTAGTTGACACTTTAAAGTCATGAACAAGAGCCGTCCACCTACAAAGAACGCCACCACTCAACAGTTAGGGAATTTTCATTTCAGTATTTGAGATGTATTCCTTTTGACGATTTCCTGACTGTTTCCCCTATAAAATATTTTTGTTAATAGTCTTATTCTTTTATTGACGTTTACCCAGAAGTTCAAAGTATCCTAAGTTAAATTTTAGTTAGTCTTATTTTTCAGCAGCGTAAAAAATAGAAATATGGGTGATAGTGGGTGCTGGCTCTGTGGCCTCCAATGGCTAGGATATAATTGGCTTTTGATTTTAGTCATAAGATGGACACTGCAGACTTAGGGCCCATGTGAAGGAGAAAGAGAAGATGCCTGTGTCAACCATAGCTGACTTAAAACAAAACAAAACACCCCCGGCATCCTTTTGTACTGTCTAGTAACCTTGAACTTGTAATTGGAGATCAGAGCTTTATCGTGTTTGGATGTAGAAGAGAGAAAATGCAGTACATACTGCAAAGAAGTCTAGGGAAGTGACTCTGTCTGTAGTGGGAAGGGACAGCGAAAGGAATATGAGACTGTGTTTGGCACATCACTGCCCATAATAGAAGACAGGTGATCATTTGTCCTTCTCAGCTGTGGGAAGGGCGTGGGAAAACTCTTGCATGGCCCATGCTTCAGACTGGAATTTAGAAAGCAGGCACCCAGGTCTCACTGCATAAAGGGACCTCATTAATACTTGTTTAAAGGTTAATGATAAGTCATTATTATTATTATTATTATTATTATTATTTAATTTATCCTGTTGGCAATAGTTATAAAATGTAATAAAGGTTTTGCTTCATAAGAATATTTTGGCTGTAAATTGGATTTCTGTGTTTGAGTCCGTATACAATTGCTCATAACAGCAGCCATTACTTTCTAGACTTGCCCATGTAGACTTTGGCAGAAAGTGTTTGGATGTCTGATGACCTTGTTCATTCTCATCCTTCTCTTTCCTTGTTTTAAATAGTTTTCCTTAATTTTCATTAGTAATTCATTTTGTTCACATGCTCCCCAAATTAAAAGTACTTAAGATTACATGGTCATCTGTTACTCTTTTCTCTACAGTCCTCAGACCTCAATTTCCTTCCCTATGTGGTTCTTAGCATTAATTTCTAGTCTTTTTTCAGAAGTATTTCATACACATGAAAAACAAATATATCTTTCCTCCTTAAGAAAACTGCACAAATACTAGCAGATACATTGTTTCAAAAACTACTTAGTACTTACTGTATCATTTTCTTTAATACTTTTAAGACAAAACGTTTTGATCCTTAATTCTGTTTTGGGGACATCCGTAACTTCTTTAACCCATCTTGGTATTAAATTATTCAACTTATCCCATCCTTTTGCAAATATAAAAGCAGTGCTGCAATACATAACCATGAGCTTGCTATTGAGCATGCTTGCAAATACATACATGTAAGGAAGTTGTAAATGCACTGCCCACCAGGATCCAGCCTGTTGAACTGCCCTCCTCAGGAGCTGGCAGGATTTACAGGTGCACTTGCAGTGCATGCAAGTGTTGTCAAGTGCTGTTCTTTCCTCTCCTCAGAAGTACAGCATGCACTTCTACAACTTTTTTTCTTTTTCTGGCACTGAGGATCGAACCTTGGACCTTGTTATGCTACAGGCAAGTGCTCTTCACCGAGCTATGTTCCTAGGCATTATTATTCTTACTATTTGAAACAGGATCTCCCTACATCGGGCTGGCATCAACTCAAGTGTCTGCCTCCTTAGAAGCTATAATTACAGGCCTGTGTTACCAGGCCTGACTACTTTTTTAAATCTAAGTTTAAAAATAAGAAAGAAACGTTATTTAACTTCCGTTTTACAAGTAAGGCTAAGCTTATTTACTTTTAATGGGCTTAAGGGTCATTCCTGATATTTGTGTCTTTTGTTGATTTTTCTGTTGTGTAGTTGATTTCTATAGGAATATGTCTATCCAGAAAGTCTTTTGTGATAGAGATGGAAACACTCCCTCTCCCCATAATTTGTTGTTTGTGTTTTGTTTTGCTCACTTTATTTTACTTTTGCCCTGGTTGAAAAAAAAAAGTTACAGTTTCATGAAATGAAATGTATCCCTGTTACTGTCCCTTTGTTTTACTGCTCAAGGCTGTAGCACAGCCAGAGGCCTATAGAAGAATTTCGACCTGCTTCCTTTAATGTACTCATGGGTTCACTTTCATGCCAGATCCTTCATAGGCATGCAGTTTTCCTGGAGAGTTCAGATCTCAGTCCTGGGCCCAACTTTATTTTTGATGGCCACTGACTTGTCTGCAACAACACCGTGGACTTTCCCTGTTGATGGCCTAGCTTTTACAGCTGTGAAGCTA